>NC_047019.1:48272902-48389282 GCF_902652985.1 Pecten maximus
TATTGTATCAGTAAAATGACAACTTATGATAGATATTTAGTGAATCAGTGAAATGACAACTTAAGATAGATATTTAGTGAATCAGTGAAATGACAACTTAAGATAGATATTTAGTGAATCAGTGAAATGACAACTTAAGATAGATATTTAGTGAATCAGTGAAATGACAACTTAAGATAGATATTTAGTGAATCAGTGAAATGACAACTTAAGATAGATATTTAGTGAATCAGTGAAATGACAACTTAAGATAGATATTTAGTGAATCAGTGAAATGACAACTTAAGATAGATATTTAGTGAATCAGTGAAATGACAACTTAAGATAGATATTTAGTGAATCAGTAAATGACAACTTAAGATAGATATTTAGTGAATCAGTTAAATGACAACTTAAGATAGATATTTAGTGAATCAGTAAAATGACAACTTAAGATATTTAGTGAATCAGTTAATGACAACTTATGATAGATATTTAGTATATCAATAAAATGACAACTTATGATAGATATTTAGTGAATCTGTATATCAATCAAATAATGATGACATCAACATCATAGTGAAATATATAGACGATATGCCCACGCTTGAAAAAATATCAAAATATTAGCCCAACTAGTGAAATAAATTTGGTTTTACTGAAAAGATATTCGGTATATTACATTTCTATTGCAAAATATACCGGGGCAGCTTTAAAGTTTCCCCATTGTAGTTTGTAAACAATGTTTGTATTGGTCAAATCAGAGTGTTTTTTTTCACTAATGAAAAATATCAGAAAAAGTGATATTTTTCACTGGTGTAAAAAATCTAACTTTTACAGAATGAATAATTTTTAATATTTCACTGGTAACAATGAAATACAATGCTATATTAGTTATACAATAATAGATTGTTCATTTGCACACGACATGAAAATCATCCATAACTTATTTATAATAAATCTCAAAACACTCACTTGTTGAGGCCTGAGTTCCATAGTTATCTTCGCTCTCCAGTCCATTGGCAAGAGTGAACACGTTGAAGGTGAAGGTCGTTCCTGGTGTTAAACTACTAATCAGTAGGGTCGGGGTATCACTTGAGGTATCAGTGAAGTTACGGTTATCATAGATACCACCGCCATTATACGAGACGCGGTACCCGTCAAGGCCGCCGTCACCAGGAGTAACTGTCAAGGTCACACTGGCCATCGTCCTGTTAGTTACCGCTAAGGAAGTGGGTCTACTTGGAACTGGTAAATAAAAGTAATATTTCTTTATGTTTGGGCCAGTTACAACGTAACTTCCATGAATATAACGTATAAAACACTCGTCAGTCTGTTTCTAAGTTGTTTTTTCTGTATTTTGACAACATGAATTAGTTAACGATCTACAGGGATATAAAACTTGCTAGCTTTGTGGTGACTTTGATAATTAAGTCTGTCCGACTCTGCGACACATTCACTCCCTCAAATATACTAGTCAATATTTGTCTTAGCTCTCTAACATCAAGCATTATCAAATTGTTCACAATAAGAAGTGTTTGTATAGTTTTCGTATTTTCGTACTTCTACATTTACATCTTTATTTCTATTTAAGGTTCATTTGTGTTTGTCGTATGGGAATTCGGACACCGTACCGTAGATGTAAATAAATGGAATTAAAAGAACAGCGCATTTAAATACAGAGTGTTCCAATAACTATATATAAATGAGTCATGGTAACTTGGTATTACCCATTTTCAAACGTGATAAAGTTAAGTGAAGCTGTAAATGATGTAAGGTATATTATGCAAATCTATAAGTTGTGTAAGATCGATTGATCTTTTCCCTAGCAACCGCCGGATAACACTGTGAAGTATGGGAGAAAAATCGATCTCACACAGGGGGTACAGACAGATGACACGCGCTATATGACGCTGCTCACAATAACGTAACGTCATCATTTTATGTTGAGTAACCAAGTCGTACATACGACGACGTCGTCAATTTTGACGCACATTCCAATGAGTATTGTAGATGAAAAACTTTCCTAAAAAAAACCTCACTGTTACTTGCAAGTTTGTAAGAAAACTAATCTTTCTGTCGGCGAACAAGGATTTCTCTTACCCTGGACATGGATATCCGCATATTTACCGGGGTTAGATTTTCTTATCTCACCCTAGGGAAAAGACAAGCTACACAAGCTCTTTGAACGTGCTCTTGTTCTCGATAGGATGACGTCACTTTGACCTTATCCGGGACGTTTGAATGTTAAAATATCAGTATTATTCACAAAAGAAATTCAAATAAGTATTAATCATCAGAGTTAACTGAGTGTTTGGTGTTTTTTTTGAAAAGCTAATCGAAACTATATTTTGTATGAAATCAACATAGTAAGGTGTAACCTTAAAGGCATCTGCCGTCCACGTGTCGTTGTTTACATCAGTTTGGATTTCGTTAACACTGCGATTGGAAAACAGGGTAAGAGAAAAATAATCATTCGCCCCTTTGGGGGATGAGATAGGCGGGTCTCAACCCTTAACAATCTCCCCCTCTGGTTGAGATCCCCCTATCTCACCCAAAAGGGGTGGAAGATTCTATTAATCTCAACCTTCGTGTAAGACTTTGCTGATGGGCATTCGGCAAGCCTCGTGCTGACTTGCCAAACTCTTACACTGGGGTTGTGATATTCTTGTCAACGGAACAAACCCATGTTAGATTATATTGATCTCTTAATAAGAAAGTTACCGAAAACAAAACAACATTCATGTGCTTTTAATTGAGAATTTGTAGGAAATTAGGCTATGACTACATGTAATATCTGTCATCAATTTATCCAAATATAAATAAAGGTATTTATTGTGGCAGTATATACCACTGATGTACTCAACTGTAATACTGACGCCAAATCTACACGATCAAACTATGTGAAACAACAGAAGTATAGACAGTGTAGTTTTCTTGTCGGACATATTCTGTAATGTTCTATTTAAAGGTCTTACACTGTAGTGAATTCAGTTAAGTTACATAAAGTGAGGTCAGCATCTTTAACGTTTCTTAATGCCTCTCGGAACCCCTTTTCTGTTATATACCTTTTGTACAGTGTTATACCTATGTGTTTTTCCGAATAAAAATACTTTAAAAGGACTCACACAACTAAATCAGCCAATCAGCTGATGTTTCACATGAACCAAGTCCCCGAGGAAAATGTGTTTCTTAGGTTTGTAGCTGTTTTCCTGAGTAAATAACATGTTAGATGGGTACTTTCTATATACGAAAATAAAGAGTAGGGTCTTGAGATTTGGAAAATCAAAAATATACACTCGTACTTAAAATAGAATGACGTAGGATTCGAGGTGTAAAAAGACGGGAATTCCCCAGGTAGGGGTCCCCAATGTACTGTAAATGTCAGGGTTACTGTCTTTCGAGTACCAGTGTGTTCTTATATGCCATTAAACCTATACAATAACAAAATTTATCCGATGGAAAAAAAATTCAAACTTGAATTTGATATAATTTTACATCATTTGAACTTCAAAAGAGCGAATAAAAGGATGGGGTCACTAGTAATAACATATAGTAAATAATTTAGTTGTGTGAGTCCTCTTTTGAGCAGCCATTGGTGGAGTTGTGTGGTTTCTGTCACCGGGCTGTGAATCCCGCTGATATATCACATACCCATTTGTTTATGGTCAGATCGTTACATATTCTGTGATGTATCAGAAGTATAGAGGTGAATTTTGAAGATTCGTCCTTTTTTTTTTAATGCCCAATATTTATGGATGTCCATAACGTATAGGGGTCTTTCCGTGCTATCACTTTATTAAAGACAATGTGTGTTGTTGTATATTGAAAAAATAATACTTTCATGAAATTTTGGAGTTTGCTTAGAACTTACCATACTGATTAGGCCAGACAACCAAAACATGTAATTAATTAAGCCTGCATCATTTGATTGAGTCAATATCTCGCCAAATTTCTCGTCAATAACCGGTCATACTCACGTGTACATCCTGTCGTGTTTGTCCCCGCTGTACTGTTCACGCCTGATCCTTGAGTATAGACTGAGAATGTGTAACAGGTACCCGCCGATAGACTTTCTATAGTACATGACTGGGGGTGACATGTTGATGATTTTCTAGTTGTATCTCCCGTAGGTGAGTACTTCACTATGACAGATCCACAGTCATCACAGTCGGTTGGTAGTGCTACAGTTAATGTCACGCTCTCACTGGTTTGGGACGTTACACTAACTTCCCGTGGAGGTTCTGGTACTGTGTAAATAAAGAAAGTCTGTTATAATGGTAAGCTAAGTAAAATGTATGTATTATTATGCTTATTCAACTTTATAATTGATCCAATTATTCATTCAGCTAATATAACTGATTATTCTTGCTTGATTGGACGACAACATACGATTTGGTGTGGTGGTGGTAGTTGGCGAAGTGGTTGGCATAGTGGTTGGCGTGGTAGTTGCCGTAGTGGGTGGCGCAGTAGTCGGCGGAGCGGTTGGCGTGGTAGTTGCCGTAGTGGGTGGCGCAGTAGTTGGCGAAGTGGTTGGCATAGTGGTTGGCGTGGTAGTTGCCGTAGTGGGTGGCGCAGTAGTTGGCGAAGTGGTTGGCATAGTGGTTGGCGTGGTAGTTGCCGTATTTGGTGGCGCAGTAGTTGGCGAAGCGGTAGGCTTCGTAGTTGCCGTAGTGGGTGGCGCAGTAGTTGGCGAAGTGGTTGGCATAGTGGTTGGCGTGGTAGTTGCCGTAGTGGGTGGCGCAGTAGTTGGCGAAGTGGTTGGCATAGTTGTTGGCGTGGTAGTTGCCGTATTTGGTGGCGCAGTAGTTGGCGAAGCGGTAGGCTTCGTAGTTGCCGTATTGGGTGGCGCAGTAGTTGGCGAAGCGGTAGGCGTGGTAGTTGGCGTGGTAGTTGGCGTAGTGGTTGGCGTGGTAGTTGCCGTATTGGGTGGCGCTGTAGTCGGCGAAGCGGTAGGCGTGGTAGTTGCCGTATTGGGTGGCGCAGTAGTCGGCGAAGCGGTAGGCGTGGTAGTTGGCGAAGTGGTTGGCGTGGTAGTTGGCGTGGTAGTTGGCGTAGTGGTTGGCGTGGTAGTTGCCGTAGTGGGTGGCGCAGTAGTCGGCGGAGCGGTAGGCGTGGTAGTTGGCGAAAGTGGTTGGCATGGTAGTTGGCGCGGTAGTTGGCGTAGTGGTAGGCGTGGTAATTGCCGTAGTGGGTGGCGCAGTAGTTGGCGTAGTGGTTGGCGTGGTAGTTGCCGTAGTGGGTGGCGCAGAAGTCGGCCAAGCGGTTGGCGTGGCAGATGGCTCAGTGGTTTGTGTAGTAGATTGCGTATTGTTAGGCGTAGTAGATGTCGAGGTCATACTTTTGGTTCTTGCAGTAGTCTGAGTAACGGAATGGAGACGGCCCGGCACCTAAAAATACATATTTGGATCATATATAGTTCAATGCAAAGGGAAATAATGATATCGTTCGATTTGAATGACCATTTCTTTACAGGGGTATTAAGGGACTGTGATTTCAACTGAATGGTTTTCGCTGCCATAGGAATCGTACGGAGGCTTCTGATTGGTCCAAATTAAGACATTGTCCGATTTTAATGAAATTCAGTATAAAGGGGAATAACTCCTATTTGCTTTTTGTATGGGCTATCACGTCAAAACTGTCAGGATGCGATCTACATCTGCAATACTACGCGCGTTTATACTAGCGGAAAAAAGAAACGCATGCTTGGTTTTCTTAAATGACTTTTTAGACAATTTGTCTCTCGCACCTCCCTAACCGATTTCGACGGGTGATAAAAGCGACGCCAAGGTCGAAAGTAGTGGCTGTTTACACATGCACGTAATCAGTTTTGTTTGGCCAAGTGGAGACGCCATTTGTTCACTGATGTTCTGACGCTTGCATAACGGAAAGCGACAGATTCGAGGGAAAGTCTGTCCTGTTTTGGCTCAAAAGAACATTCTGGTTCTTGATTAACCTCCATAAAGTCCAATTACTTCCCCAATCGAGCATTTGTGGGGCGAGCTAGACAGGAGGGTTAGGAAGCGCGTCCTATATAACGTTACTCATGCTCATGGGATTCCAGCGACTTGAATTTATTAATAAACTAGCCAAATACAGCTACATGTATGTATACTAGCCAAATACAGCTACATGTATGTATACTAGCCAAATACAGCTACATGTATGTATACTAGCCAAATACAGCTACATGTATGTATACTAGCCAAATACAGCTACATGTATGTATACTAGCCAAATACAGCTACATGTATGTATACTAGCCAAATACAGCTACATGTATGTATACTAGCCAAATACAGCTACATGTATGTATACTAGCCAAATACAGCTACATGTATGTAAACTAGCCAAATACAGCTACATGTATGTATACTAGCCAAATACAGCTACATGTATGTATACTAGCCAAATACAGCTTCATGTATGTATACTAGCCAAATACAGCTACATGTATGTATACTAGCCAAATACAGCTTCATGTATGTATACTAGCCAAATACAGCTACATGTATGTATACTAGCCAAATACAGCTACATGTATGTATACTAGCCAAATACAGCTACATGTATGTATACTAGCCAAATACAGCTACATGTATGTATACTAGCCAAATACAGCTACATGTATGTATACTAGCCAAATACAGCTACATGTATGTATACTAGCCAAATACAGCTACATGTATGTATACTAGCCAAATACAGCTACATGTATGTATACTAGCCAAATACAGCTACATGTATGTATACTAGCCAAATACAGCTACATGTATGTATACTAGCCAAATACAGCTACATGTATGTATACTAGCCAAATACAGCTACATGTATGTATACTAGCCAAATACAGCTACATGTATGTATACTAGCCAAATACAGCTACATGTATGTATACTAGCCAAATACAGCTACATGTATGTATACTAGCCAAATACAGCTACATGTATGTATACTAGCCAAATACAGCTACATGTATGTATACTAGCCAAATACAGCTACATGTATGTATACTAGCCAAATACAGCTACATGTATGTATACTAGCCAAATACAGCTACATGTATGTATACTAGCCAAATACAGCTACATGTATGTATACTAGCCAAATACAGCTACATGTATGTATACTAGCCAAATACAGCTACATGTATATATACTTGTAAAATACAGCTACATGTATATATACTTGTAAAATACAGCTATATATACTTATAAAATACAGCTATATATACTTGTCAAAAACAGCTATATATACATGTCAAATAGAGCTATATATCCTTGTCAAATACAGCTATATATACTTATCAAATACAGCTATATATTCTTGTCAAATAGAGCTATATATACTTGTCAAATAGAGCTATATATACTTGTCAAATACAGGTCTGGCACTCAAACTTGTACAAGTTTAGTTCATAACTATGTACAACAATATTTCACAATAATATACAACCATAGTTTAGAAACATATACAGTAATAGTTAACAAACATGTACAGTAATAGTTAACAAACATGTACAGGAATAGTTAACAAACATGTACAGGGATAGTTAACAAACATGTACAGTAATAGTTAACAAACATGTACAGTAATAGTTAGCAAACATGTGTAGGAATAGTTAACAAACATGTACAGTATTAGTTAACAAACATGTACAGGGATAGTTAACAAACATGTACAGTAACAGTTAACAAACATGTACAGGGATAGTTAACAAACATGTACAGGAATAGTTAACAAACATGTACAGGAATAGTTAACAAACAGGTACAGTATTAGTTAACAAACATGTACAGGGATAGTTAACAAACATGTACAGTAACAGTTAACAAACATGTACAGGGATAGTTAACAAACATGTACAGTAATAGTTAACAAACATGTACAGTAATAGTTAGCAAACATGTGTAGGAATAGTTAACAAACATGTACAGGGATAGTTAACAAACATGTACAGGGATAGTTAACAAACATGTACAGGGATAGTTAACAAACATGTACAGGTATAGTTAACAAAAATGTACAGTAATAGTTAACAAACATGTACAGAAATAGTTAACAAACATGTACAGAAATAGTTAACAATCATGTACAGGGATAGTTAACAAACATGTACATTAATAGTTAACAAACATGTACAGGGAGAGTTAACAAACATATACAGGGAGAGTTAACAAACATGTACAGGAATAGTTAACACACATGTACAGTAATAGTTAACAAACATGTACAGTAATAGTTAACAAACATGTACAGGGAGAGTTAACAAACATGTTCAGGGATAGTTAACAAACATGTACAGGGAGAGTTAACAAACATGTACAGGGATAGTTAACAAACATGTACAGGTATAGTTAACAAAAATGTACAGTAATAGTTAACAAACATGTACAGAAATAGTTAACAAACATGTACAGAAATAGTTAACAAACATGTACAGAAATAGTTAACAATCATGTACAGGGATAGTTAACAAACATGTACATTAATAGTTAACAAACATGTACAGGGAGAGTTAACAAACATGTACAGGGAGAGTTAACAAACATGTACAGGGAGAGTTAACAAACATGTACAGGGATAGTTAACAAACATGTACAGGAATAGTTAACAAACATGTACATGTATAGTTAACAAACATGTACAGGTATAGTTAACAAACGTGTACAGTAATAGTTAACAAACATGTACAGGAATAGTTAACAAACATGTACAGGGATAGTTAACAAACATGTACAGTAATGGTTAACAAACATGTACAGTAATAGTTAACAAACATGTACAGGAATAGTTAACAAATATGTACAGGAATAGTTAACAAACATGTACAGGGATAGTTAACAAACATGTACAGGAATAGTTAACACACATGTACAGTAATAGTTAACAAACATGTACAGGAATAGTTAACAAACATGTACAGGAATAGTTAACAAACATGTACAGTAATAGTTAACAAACATGTACAGTAATAGTTAATAAACATGTACAGGAATAGTTAACAAACATGTACAGGGATAGTTAACAAACATGTACAGGGATAGTTAACAAACATGTACAGGGATAGTTAACAAACATGTACAGGGATAGTTCACAAACATGTACAGTAATAGTTAACAAACATGTACAGTAATAGTTAACAAACATGTACAGGAATAGTTAACAAACATGTACGGGCATGTTTCACCGGTTACCTAATGATGGTACACGGTTTCACTTCCGTTTCATGGGATATAGGAATGGATTGTCTAAAGGATTCATTTGACCCTTTGTTGTAATACCCTTGTTCTTACAAATTACACGAACTACCCTACCTGACATGGTGTACTACAGATATATAATGACATAACTATCCCGTCTAACAGATATACAGTTGTGTATGTCGTGAAAAGGTATTGAGTCGCCCGCTAGACTGCGTTGGTTTTCCCCGGGTTGTCCGGGTTTCTTCTGCAGTAAGACCCCTCGCGCGCTTTTATCCGGCCAAGAATCGTGATTCATCAAAGTTGATTGTTTCTCAATTGTTTAAAAAAAAAATTTACAAAAAAAAAACCCCAAAAAAACCCACATCTATTTTTGTAATATTTGCCAGTGAAATATAGAAAATCATCAAACTGATCAAACTAATTTTTTTTCACTGTAGCGGTTTTCAGTGAAAATATAGTATTTTGCAGTGAATGAGTTTTGTAGGAAAAAGGTAAAAACAAAATGTTTTTCGTTTATGACCAATCCTAGCGAACCTTTGCATTCACCTCGTTAAATATAAAATAAATAAATGAGTTATTTTGCTGTATTTCTAGAATATTCAGACTGGTTTTTGACAAAACGCTCACTTGACGTTAGCTTTTCATACACAGATTTTCCGACAACAGCAGAAAACGCGTAAACTGCGTTGATAAGTCCTTTCAAAATGACGTCGTCAAATTGACGTGGAGTAACGTCACAAAGATAGGACGTCATGAAATATATTTGTGAAAATATCGATATTCTGTCATACTCGTGAAATATATGTTATATAAAACGAAAAACCATTCAATATCCTCTATCTATTGCAGTTTTGCCAGCGAAAGATAGAAATTTGCCAAACTGATCAAACTTATATTTTCACTACAGCGAAGAACAGTGAAAATATAAGATTTTGCAGTAAAAATATACGTTTTTCGCTTTTGGCCACCCAGCTTTCACCTCATTAAAACTTGCCGCCAATTTTTCCGATCGAAGCGAAAAGAGATAGATGGGTTATTTTTCTGTATTTCTGAAATATCAGCACTCGTGAAAATATCGATATTATGTCACACTTGTGAAATATATGTAACATTCAACGGGAAACCATTCAGTATCCTCTATACCTATTTCTGTAACATGTAATAACAATATCATTATTTCTGTAACATGTAATAACAATATACCTATTTCTCTAACATGTAATAACAATATACATATTTATTACATTTTTACCAGTGAAATATAAAAAAATTATTCATTCTATAAAAGTGAAAAATATCACTTTTACTGATTTGACCAATCAAATGAATGATTAGAAAATACCAAAATAATTGACCAATCAGAAAGTCCGACATACATGTCAGCACCTGGACAGGGGGAACTACATTTTTGTTTACAAATTATCGCTGTAGGCCTAGTTAGCATACGGGGTAGGTTTTTCGTTGATAAAAAGTGAATAAACAGAATATGTACACGAGTGAAAATATCAAAATATTAGCCACACGAGTGAAATATATTTGGTATTACTGAAGACACTGTTAGATATCCTCTATTTCTGTAACATGTAATAACAATACACTTATTTCTGTAACATGTAATAACAATATAATTATTTCTGTAACATGTAATAACAATATAATTATTTCTGTAACATGTAATAACAATATACTTATTTCTGTAACATGTAATAACAATATACTTATTTCTGTAACATGTAATAACAATATACTCATTTCTGTAACATGTAATAACAATATACTCATTTCTGTAACATGTAATAACAATATACTCATTTCTGTAACATGTAATAACAATATACTCATTTCTGTAACATGTAATAACAATATACTTATTTCTGTAACATGTGATAACTATATACTTATTTCTGTAACATGTGATAACTATATACTTATTTCTGTCACATGTGATAACTATATACTTATTTCTGTAACATGTAATAACAATATACTTATTTCTGTAGCATGTAATAACAATATACTTATTTCTGTAACATGTAATAACAATATTCTGTGGTAATGAAGAGACCATCTTTAAATAATCTTATAGGGAGATGGCTTTAAATAAGAGCATACTCTTGTTGCCAAATCCCTAAATTCCAATTATTGTATATATTGACCCATGTATTGTGTATACCATTGATAATGAAATACTGTTTAAACCAACAATATACTTGTTTCTGTATTATGTAATAACAATATACTTATTTCTGTAATATGTTATAACAATATACTTATTTCTGTATTATGTAATAACAATATGCCTATTTCTGTATTATGTAATAACAATATACTTATTTCTGTAACATGTCATAACAATATACTTATTTCTGTAACATGTAATAACAATATACTTATTTCTGTATTATGTAATAACAATATGCCTATTTCTGTATTATGTAATAACAATATACTGTGGTAATGAAGAGACCATCTTTAAATAATCTTATAGGGAGACGGCTTTATTGTATATACCATTGATAATAAAATACTGTTTAAACCAACAATATAATTATTTCTGTAATATGTAATAACAATATACCTATTTCTGTAACATGTAATAACAATATACTTATTTCTGTATTATGTAATAACAATATACCTATTCTGTAACATGTAATAACAATATACCTATTCTGTAACATGTAATAACAATATACCTATTCTGTAACATGTTATAACAATATACTTATTTCTGTAACATGTAATAACAATATACTTATTTCTGTAACATGTAATAACAATATAATTATTTCTATAACATGTAATAACAATATACTTATTTCTGTATTATGTAATAACAATATACCTATTCTGTAACATGTAATAACAATATACCTATTGTTGTGTCATGTAATATTCGGTTTGTTTTTGTTTAACGTCCTATTAACAGCCAGGGTCAATTAAGGACGTGCCAGGTTTTGAAGGTGGAGGAAAGCCGGAGTACCCGGAGAAAAACCACCAGCCTATATAGCTACGGTCAGTACCTGGCAACTGCCCCACGTAGGTTTCTAACTCGCAACCCAGAGGTGGAGAGCTAATGATAAAGTGTCGGAACACCTTAACCACTCGGACACCGAAGCCCCTGTGTCATGTAATAACAATATAACTATTTCTGTAACATGTAATAACAATATACTTATTTCTTTAGCATTGAAATGTTTATTTAAAAGAAGAATTGTATTCTATTGTGTCAAAGAAAAACATTGATCTCATTATATATAAGATATAAGTTTATCTTTAATTTTCTCTTACATATGTATCAGGGAACAACCAACCAATTGAAAAATAGATTTTTGAAACATCCCCTGTGTAAAGTTGAGCCAGAGATAAAATGCCTGGCAGACACTGATTGGCCAGTATGTAATGGAGTAACAAAATAGATATGTGGCCTGATAGGTAACTGTCCATAAGAAATGCTGATATAAATTTCGTAATTCCGATTGAATTTTTTTCCCAAAAAATTCAGGTCATAACAAAAACAGGTAAACATTTAAGATTTTTCAGAATTTTCACTGCGAAATTCACCCATTTTCAAAATGGCTATTATGAAAAAAAATTTGAGCTGAAGGACCAAACATTTATTTTTGATTACGTGATATATGAGACCCTAAACTTTTGTTATAAACCATAATTGCCATATTAAGAATTTTAATGATATACTCCAAAACGTTAACACTTAAGTCTATGGAAAAACAATTGGTTGGTTGGTCCCTATAAGAAGAGTATGTTAGGCTTGTAATTGCTGCTGAAAGATTACACAGTCTGATATAACACATAAAACATATTCCTTCTGTTGTTCAGAATGATGGACTTTTGCCATTTTTAACGGTTCAGCCTAATTTGTATGGGTTGAGTTTTGTCATCAACCTGACTTCAATATTGGCAATTTTCATGGTGGGATATTTTTGTGACGATTAACTACTGCATTTTTCGGCTTATCATTATTGTTCACTGATTACTTAATTTCTTCTATTCTTTCCTATCAGTGATCCACAAGAGAATGATAAATACATTTCAAAGTATCTACCAATGAAAGAACCCCCCAAAACAAGCAAAAACAAAATGGTGGCAATTATTAAGAGTTAATGCCATGAACTGACTATTGTTATTGTATAGCACGGGTAAGTGTAGGATGTCTTCTCGGTGTACACTTCCTTGTTCTAACAAGTGATACTATATCGTATTTGTAGTGTTTTCTCGGAATCAACTCGTTATCAGTATCTCTTACACAGGAATGAACAGAAATTACATGTATACTTACAGTCGATCTACGGGACTTATAACGAATACACCTAATATCAACATACGCCTTATATCAACATACGCCTAATATCAACATACATTGTACGTTTAATATCAACATACACCTAATATCAACATACGCTTAATATCAACATGCGCCTAATATCAACAAACGTTTAATATCAACATACGCTTAATATCAACATACGCCTAAAATCAACACACACCTAATATCAACACACACCTAATATTAACAAACACCTAATATCAACATACGCTTAATATCAACATACGCCTAAAATCAACACACACCTAATATCAACACACACCTAATATCATCATAACATTATATCAACCTACGCTTTATATCAACAAACACCTAATATCAACATACACCTAATATCAACATACACCTAATATCAACATACGCCTAATATCGACACATACCTAATATCAACATACGCTTAATATCAACATACGCCTAATATCAACATGCGCTTAATATCAACATACACTTAATATCAACATACGCTTAATATCAACATACCCTTAATATCAACATACGCCTAATATCAACATACGCTTAATATCAACATACGCCTAATATCAACACACACCTAATATCAACACACACCTAATATTAACAAACACCTAATATCAACACACACCTAATATCATTATAACCTTATATCAACATACGCTTTATATCAACAAACACCTAATATCAACAAACACCTAATATCAACATACACCTAATATCAACATACGCCTAATATCAACAAACATCTAATATCAACAAACACCTAATATCAACATACGCCTAATATCAACATACACCTAATATCAACATACACCTAATATCAACATACACCAAATATCAACATACACCTAATATCAACATACACCTAATATCAACAAACACCAAATATCAACATACACCTAATATCAACATACACCTAATATCAACAAACACCAAATATCAACATACACCTAATATCAACATACACCTAATATCAACAAACACCAAATATCAACATACACCTAATATCAACATACACCTAATATCAACATACGCCTAATATCAACATACACCTAATATCAACAAACACCAAATATCAACATACACCTAATATCAACATACACCTAATATCAACATACACCTAATATCAACATACGCCTAATATCAACATACACCTTATATCAACATACGCCTAATATTAACATACGCTTAATATCAACATACACCTTATATCAACATACACCTACTATCAACATACACCTAATATCAACATATACCTAATATCAACATACGCCTAATATCAGCATACGCCTAACATCAAGTTACGCCTAATATTAACATACGCTTAATATCATGGCATCAGCAATTGGAAAGCATGTGTTTAGATCAATATACGCTTAATATCATGGCAATAACTATGGAGATTCATGTGTTAAGGTAAACGTACGTACGCCTAATATGATAGCAGTAACTGTGGGAAAACGTGTGCTTAAATAAACACACGCCTAATATCATGACAATAACTGTAGATCCTAACCTACACACAAACGGTTGTACTCCCTGTCTAGTCCTAGGAAGGGTCGGATCCTAACCTACACACAAACGGTTGTCCTCCCTGTCTAGTCCTAGGAAGGGTCGGATCCTAACCTACACACAAACGGTTGTACGCCCTGTCTAGTCCTAGGAAGGGTCGGATCCTAACCTACACACAAACGGTTGTCCTCCCTGTCTAGTCCTAGGAAGGGTCAGATTCTAACCTACACACAAACGGTTGTCCTCCCTGTCTAGTTCTAGGAAGGGTCGGATCCTAACCTACACACAAACGGTTGTCCTCCCTGTCTAGTCCTAGGAAGGGTCAGATTCTAACCTACACACAAACGGTTGTACTCCCTGTCCAGTCCTAGGAAGGGTCGGATCCTAACCTACACACAAACGGTTGTCCTCCCTGTCTAGTCCTAGGAAGGGTCGGATCCTAACCTACAAACAAACAGTTGTACGCCCTGTCTAGTCCTAGGAAGGGTCGGATCCTAACCTACACACAAACGGTTGTACTCCCTGTCTAGTCCTAGGAAGGGTCGGATCCTAACCTACACACAAACGGTTGTACGCCCTGTCTAGTCCTAGGAAGGGTCGGATCCTAACCTACACACAAACGGTTGTCCTCCCTGTCTAGTCCTAGGAAGGGTCAGATCCTAACCTACACACAAACGGTTGTACGCCCTGTCTAGTTCTAGGAAGGGTCGGATCCTAACCTACACACAAACGGTTGTCCTCCCTGTCTAGTCCTAGGAAGGGTCAGATCCTAACCTACACACAAACGGTTGTACGCCCTGTCTAGTCCTAGGAAGGGTCGGATTCTAACCTACACACAAACGGTTGTACGCCCTGTCTAGTCCTAGGAAGGGTCGGATTCTAACCTACACACAAACGGTTGTACGCCCTGTCTAGTCCTAGGAAGGGTCGGATCCTAACCTACACACGAACGGTTGTACGCCTTGCTTCATCATAGGAAGGGTTGGGTGCATTCCATACAAAATGTAGCAAAGATCAGACTCTTTCTTGACGTTTCTTTTTATGATTTATAAAGTAAATGGAAGAGCTTGTTATGCAAGAGAAACTGATTGATCATCAAAAACTCTAAAGAAACGATGCAGGAAATACTGACCCTCTAAATGTCTATACTAAGGTCAATGATGCCAGGCCGATATCAATTGTGTTGTCTATACGAAAGTCTGGCCAATGATGCCAGGCCGATATTAATTGTGTTGTCTATACGAAAGCCCCCCACCCTCCTCGCCCTCGCCCCCGCCCCCACCCCCTCCCAAACTGTATATTATAGGTTTGTATCGAGGAACTTATACAGTAATGTTACATGGGGATAGAAAGTAAAAACTCGCCTATATTAAAATACCCTTTCATATACCACTACAAAAAGGACGGTGTAATACAACATGTAGTTAGCTTACTTGTTCCTTACGTATCATGTACCACAGAAACATGTCCTCCTTTATATCAAACATAACACATTCACTATTGTTAAATGTTTTATACTGGTTGTTAGAGGTGTAACATATATTTGTATCTACTCGTGTTCCGGCTACAACCGCTGTATAACAATGTACGCTAGGACTGGTGTTCAATACAAACCATATGGCAGCCGGAAGTGCTTACAACACTGTTAATGCACTTAGTTATAACTCTTATAATAACTTAAATATCTTTTATCAAATTGATATTCTTAATACTGATAGCTTTTATTAAACATTTAAAGTTTTAAGAATATTAATCAGTTCTGATACTGATGGTCCTAACACGGTGTGATCAATACATGGTTATGTGTTATCTATAACGTTGTTAGGAGGTACTGCACGCCAGATAAACTCTGTACACTACACGCCACACCCATACTGAATACCTGTATAAAACACTACTTACCACTAATAGTGTTAGGACCAGCGTAGGGACCCAGCCCTTCATCCTGTCCTGTCCGGAGCCGACTGAACTCGATAAGCAATCCGGTGCTGTATTATTCCGTAAAATCCTCTGAACACATAGGTCGATGCCAAACAGCGACTCGCCGTGGCTTAGACTTTCCTCGGTACACCAATTTTACAGGTGCAATAAGAAAATGACCACGGTAACTTTTCCGTGTTATGACAAGGCGACTGTAAATCCCGTATCAAAGTCCGACCACCGCGTACACATATATAGATAGTCAACACTTAGGACCCAAATCACTTCCTCGTCTCCGTCTTATCAAACCAACGCCGTCCGATAAGTCCCCGCACACTCCTGTGGTGACCGGGAGTGTCGATATGTTTTATGATGAGTATCATACAGATTTATAAAAAAAACCCCTTCCTGGTCCCTAACTTTGCCTGTAGTAGCTTATCAGCACGATAGTAGCAATGGCCGAATTTAAAATAATTACACAACAATTAAATCTGTCTAAGTTTTACATTCTAGTATAGTTAGATAAGATGTATATAGTTTTTATACAGACTGAATCTTGTTAACGACACACAATCTGAATCCGAAGTTTAAGGTGACACTCGGTGGTACACTGACAAAGATAGTCCCGGTAACTTTTATGAATGACAAGGTCAAAGCATGCAGAATTATTTGCGTCATGTATTCCAACACTTTAACGGCCGCGACGCTCAAGTGGTACCTCCGGTCTTAACGAATACAACTGGTGTAGTGGTCTAAACGTTAAATATGGAACATTAGAATCCACAACAACTGGTGTAGTGGTCTAAACGTTAAATATGGAACACTGGAATCCACAACAACTGGTGTAGTGGTCTAAACGTTAAATATGGAACATTGGAATCCACAACAACTGGTGTAGTGGTCTAAACGTTAAATATGGAACATTAGAATCCACAACAACTGGTGTAGTGGTCTAAACGTTAAATATGGAACATTAGAATCCACAACAACTGGTGTAGTGGTCTAAACGTTAAATATGGAACACTAGAATCCACACAACTGGTGTAGTGGTCTAAACGTTACGATATGGAACATCTAGAATCCACAACAACTGGTGTAGTGGTCTAAACGTTAAATATGGAACATTAGAATCCACAACAACTGGTGTAGTGGTCCTAAACGTTAAATATGGAACATCTAGGAATCCACAACAACTGGTGTAGTGGTCTAAACGTTACATATGGAACACTTAGAATCCACAACAACTGGTGTAGTGGTCTAAAACGTTAATATGGAACACTTAGAATCCACAACAACTGGTGTAGTGGTCTAAACGTTAAATATGGAACATTAGAATCCACAACAACTGGTGTAGTGGTCTAAACGTTAAATATGGAACATTAGAATCCACAACAACTGGTGTAGTGGTCTAAACGTTAATATGGAACATTAGGAATCCACAACAACTGGTGTAGTGGTCTAAACGTTAAATATGGAACATTAGAATCCACAACAACTGGTGTAGTGGTCTAAACGTTAAATATGGAACATTAGAATCCACAACAACTGGTGTAGTGGTCTAAACGTTAAATATGGAACATTAGAATCCACAACACCTGGTGTAGTGGTCTAAACGTTAGATATGGAACATTAGAATCCACAACAACTGGTGTAGTGGTCTAAACGTTAATATGAACATTAGAATCCACAACAACTGGTGTAGTGGTCTAAACGTTAAATATGGAACACTGGAATCCACAACAACTGGTGTAGTGGTCTAAACGTTAAATATGGAACATTAGAATCCACAACAACTGGTGTAGTGGTCTAAACGTTAAATATGGAACACTGGAATCCACAACAACTGGTGTAGTGGTCTAAACGTTACATATGGAACATTAGAATCCACAACAACTGGTGTAGTGGTCTAAACGTTAAATATGGAACATTAGAATCCACAACAACTGGTGTAGTGGTCTAAACGTTAGATATGGAACATTAGAATCCACAACAACTGGTGTAGTGGTCTAAACGTTAGATATGGAACATTAGAATCCACAACAACTGGTGTAGTGGTCTAAACGTTAGATATGGAACATTAGAATCCACAACAACTGGTGTAGTGGTCTAAACGTTAAATATGGAACATTAGAATCCACAACAACTGGTGTAGTGGTCTAAACGTTAAATATGGAACATTAGAATCCACAACAACTGGTGTAGTGGTCTAAACGTTAAATATGGAACATTAGAATCCACAACAACTGGTGTAGTGGTCTAAACGTTAAATATGGAACATCAGAATCCACAACAACTGGTGTAGTGGTCTAAACGTTACGTATGGAACATCAGAATCCACAACAACTGGTGTAGTGGTCTAAACGTTAAATATGGAACATTATAATCCACAACAACTGGTGTAGTGGTCTAAACGTTAAGTATGGAACATTAGAATCCACAACAACTGGTGTAGTGGTCTAAACGTTAGATATGGAACATTAGAATCCACAACAACTGGTGTAGTGGTCTAAACGTTAGATATGGAACATTAGAATCCACAACAACTGGTGTAGTGGTCTAAACGTTAGATATGGAACATTAGAATCCACAACAACTGGTGTAGTGGTCTAAACGTTAAATATGGAACATTAGAATCCACAACAACTGGTGTAGTGGTCTAAACGTTAAATATGGAACACTGGAATCCACAACAACTGGTGTAGTGGTCTAAACGTTAAATATGGAACATTAGAATCCACAACAACTGGTGTAGTGGTCTAAACGTTAAATATGGAACATTAGAATCCACAACAACTGGTGTAGTGGTCTAAACGTTAAATATGGAACACTTAGAATCCACAACAACTGGTGTAGTGGTCTAAACGTTATATATGGAACATTAGAATCCACAACAACTGGTGTAGTGGTCTAAACGTTAAATATGGAACATTAGAATCCACAACAACTGGTGTAGTGGTCTAAACGTTACGTATGGAACATTAGAATCCACAACAACTGGTGTAGTGGTCTAAACGTTAAATATGGAACATTAGAATCCACAACAACTGGTGTAGTGGTCTAAACGTTAAATATGGAACATTAGAATCCACAACAACTGGTGTAGTGGTCTAAACGTTAAATATGGAACATCAGAATCCACAACAACTGGTGTAGTGGTCTAAATGTTAAATATGGAACATTAGAATCCACAACAACTGGTGTAGTGGTCTAAACGTTAAATATGGAACATTAGAATCCACAACAACTGGTGTAGTGGTCTAAACGTTAAATATGGAACATTTGAATCCACAACAACTGGTGTAGTGGTCTAAACGTTAAATATGGAACACTGGAATCCACAACAACTGGTGTAGTGGTCTAAACGTTAAATATGGAACATTAGAATCCACAACAACTGGTGTAGTGGTCTAAACGTTAAATATGGAACACTGGAATCCACAACAACTGGTGTAGTGGTCTAAACGTTAAATATGGAACATTAGAATCATTATAGATATATACAGTATACAGATATTTTATATACTGAGACACTCGGACTTTATATATATACATGGGCACTCGGGCTTTACCTATATATTCTGGGACACGCTGATTTTATATATGTACTGAAACACACGAAATGTATGTATACAACCCCCCAAAAAAGAAACGCAAGTGTGTTTTTTTCTGATATTATTTTTGGACACGTGGACTCTAAATTCCATTAAATTTCACACAGAACTACCTCCGTGCACTGTGAAAATGTTCTTTAGTTAAAATCAGTCGGATGCTGCATTTCAGCGGATTTTTCGAGAAAGCGTGTACCCGGGATACTCTCACACCATATCAAAAACGAGCATTGGAACAATACTGGTCGGTTACACAACATGTTTTTCGAAGCGATTGTATAGCGAAACGCCGCGATTGAGTGAATTTGATATGGATTAGAGATGTGACGTTTACAGGGTCCGTATCAGTCACTACTGAGGATCCATATTATCTAACATGTGATTAGTATTACTCAAGTCTTCATTGTAAATATACAGAAATAAACAGCATGCCTAGCTGTGTTCATATTATATCAAGACTGCTAAGTCTCTCTGTAATCCTCTACAAATATATCTTAACAGAGAACTATAAAACAACAGAATAATATCCTACATGAATAGCTGAGTGACCAATAAAATAAACCTTCCCTATCTGGGGGTAAATCAGGGTGATTAATCACATCATGAAACTACATAATCACTACAAGGGTATTAGAGTTCAATACTCAAACATATAGACTTACTAGAGTCCCCACGGAGAAGGGAGGCCTAACTCGGGCATATATGCCTCCGTACTATATCGTAAGATATCAACACACAGTACAATACATATTATATGTACTTATGATTTATGAAAGCCGTATTCAGACACGTCTTTACCTTTATTACTACCTCCTTGTCCTACTGTGTCTGTTTCTTTCTAGCTAATGAAGTTTTAACTAGCTTCGGAGACGCTTTTTATACTTTGCATTTTAAGATCAGGGTCTTACAAACGTCTATTTGACGTCGAGACTAATAACAAAATGGAAGACGGATAGTCCGGAACGACAGGTAACACGAGAGTGGTTCACCACACTACCCATGCCTCCGAGAAATACGTGTTCTCACGTCCTAACAAAAGTATGACTGCAACAAAATTTATACTAGCAATCAAGGGTTTATTCTGGAAGTTACTATAAAAGTTATAAGCAAAAGCGACTGAGGTTCTCCTGCTCAAAGAACTCGAAAAAAAACCCAAAAAAACTCGCCAATCTTGATGTCCCATCCTCCCTCTGAATATCGGTTGGTTTTCTTTTCCGTCCTCCGACTGGCTGGTGGCTCTTGCTGTGTCTGAGTGGCAAAATAAACGTAGGTGCATTTTTTCTTCGCACTTGGGGCAGTGCTTACCTCTGGCATTGGAACCAAGTTGATAGGATCCCTCGAGTGGGGCTTGACCGAAGTTGGAGTTTCTGCCTTCCACATTGAAGCTCGAACTGGTTCTGGTCGCGTTGGTCTTCTGATAGTACAGTACGCTTGACCAGAAGGCTATTTCCCTCATCTTCAGAAGAAGAACAGTTACCCACAGAAGATTCCGATTTCAACCCCAGGAGGTCTCCAGGAGGTCTCCAGGAGTCATGAGATTCCCAGGAGGTCCCCATGAGGTCCCCAGGAGGTCTCTAGGAGCCAGGAGGTCCCCAGGAGGTCCCCAGGAGGTCCCCAGGAGTCATGAGGTCCCAGAAGGTTCACAGGAGGTCCCCAGGAGTCATGAGGTCCCCAGAAGGTTCCCAGGATCTTGCACTTTCCAGCTCTCAACCTCAGTTGGTACAGGTTGCTCTACAGTCTTGGGGCAGTGACTGTGTGGCGTTTACGGTGTCGATTCATATAAGCAGTTCGGAAAGTTTTGTAGCTACAATCAGGGCACGCGAGAGTCATCCTTTCCATCGCCTCAAGGCCACACTGAAGGGTATGCTCCCTCATGTCATCCATGTTGGTGGCACGGAAGGAACACATAGTGCACTGTTTGACAAGGATTGTCTTAGTTTTCACTATTGTGGGGGTGTCTGCAATGACGAAGAGAAGTAGTTTATGAAACAGCAGTGGACCATTCTTGTAACACGAAGTATAATCAGAATGCCGCTGGGGTTTACGTCGCGCACGCCTTGGGTTCGCTCAATCAGACTCACTCATTCTCACTACTGAATTTCTCATCTACTTCCTCAAGCACCACATTTTTCTCAGTTTTCTCTACACTTTCATTCTGATCTGACTTTGTTCGAAACACGTCTCATCCACCTGAGCTTGCACATCTTTTCGTCCAAAAGCTTCCGCTTCCTTTCACCACGCAATACTTGGGGTGTTTCAGTCTCATGCGGTCAGCATGGATAACTTGAGTATTTATCTTGTAACCACACGGAACCCCATTGGTCATCTCTTTCAATCTGGGGAGTATCTTAAAAGGTCCCCGCCATCGGCTTGCTAACTTGTGGGTGGTCCCAGCCGGAATATTTTGGAAGAAGACATAGACAGAATCCCCAGGCTCAAACTTGATCCAAGACAATTTCTGGTCATGGTAACGCATCGCACCCTTTGAGTGTTTCCTCACCAGTTCATGTGTATTTTCCATGTTCTCATTCAACAAGTGGTTTTGAGGAATGATCCTGCTATTCCTAGGCATTTCATACTGAATGTCCAGGGGAGTACTCGTTTCCCTTTATAACACATAGTATTAGGCGAATTCCCAGTGGTCTCGTGTTCTGTAGACCGGTACGCCATCATTACATACGGTAAGTGTTCGTCCCAATCAGTCTGACGGCTATTTACAAAGGCGCTAGGTATGGTCACAAGTGTCTTGTTGAACTGTTCCACCATTCCATCTGATTTGGAATGTTAGGGAATGGAATGTGTTTTGTTGATTTGTAATAATAAGCACATCTAAAAAAGAGAGCTTTCAAATTGTGATCCTTTATCGGAATAAATGTTGTAAGGTACACCTCCTCGAAGAAAATCGTGGCCACTGTCGGTGCTGCCATACTTTGCATGGCAAACCTCTCTGTCCACTTGGTATAGTAGTCCGAAACTACCAGTATGTGTCGGTTACCTTGCTGGGTACTCAACAGTTCACAGAAAATATATATATCTATGGGTATTTTCTCAGAGAATATATATATCTATGGGTATTTTCTCAGAGAATATATATATCTATGGGTATTTTCTCCAAAGGAAACCCCGACTCAACCATCTGCAATGAAGCTTGCTTGGTTTGACGTGGACTGTTTACTGCATTGAGGACACCCGGGACGAGTTGACTTCTCTAAGCGAAGGTGTTTATGTCACCTCGTCCCGGAGCTGATGTTCGGTCGTGCGTGACTACAATCCGGGCAGTCTACATCTGATCAAGCTTGTACACCGACGTATTTACGTACCTCACTCGCGTGATCGTAGACTACACATGCCATTGTCGGCAATATAGATATTGAGTATATAATATTGTGTATTCAGTCATCTTTCACAACACTTGGAAAGGATAACAAACAGAAAGCAATCCACATTTATTGTTCTGATACTTTTTTTTTTTAGATATCATAAAACACTAGGAGTAGCTCAATTATTCTGATTGTGGTACAGGTCACACAGACTGATGGTTGCTATTTGCGACTTTTAACTGGTTAAGTTTCTAAAGACCATTGATACACTCTAGAGATGAACGTTCTTGGCAACTTGGATCGAAGATTAACGACAGTCCGTCAGTAAAACCAAGTCCTTCAACTACATAATCACACAAAACACGATTCTACTGATACACGTGCTGATGGTGTCTTCTCGCTTAGCCAACATTCTGAATTTTGAGGTATACAGGTAAGGTATTTTGTTGGCCAAGTGAGACTATATGTGAAAGGTAGAACAATAGGAGATAATTACAGGTAAGGCTATAGACTGCTTCATAAAACTTCAAACTTTAATGAGGATATCATCGTGATCTGTTTGTATTGAGTCATTTCTTATTTATTCTAATTTCAACAGACCAAAAGATCCAATTACAGAATTCATAATAAATTAATAAAATATATTATAAGATCAAATAAAAGGCATAGTAAGAACAAATACGGTATATAAAGAGCATACACGTGTAAAATAGAATTGACGTCCTAAATAAATATCATCTAGACAATCCCTATTATGTACTGTCCATTTCCCTATTGTGTAATGTCCATTTCAGATAACTGTACACCTACTTCCCTGACCTTGGTTATTTTCAAGTAGTACTTTTGTAATCAATCGATGCTTAAGAGCCTGTTTCCGTCACCAGCATTTCTGCGACGAGTAAAAGCACCAGATGCAGGCTATGAGGAAGTTTGCTGACGATGTTTCCCGTATGTTTCTCGAAAACCGTTGGACAGAAATTCATCGAAACACCAGGAATACTTGACCTGTGAATTGAATAAAATCTTAGATTCTCCAGTATTGTGCTGTGTTGCTCCTCCACGCCCAGACATACAGAAAACATTTTACGGTAGAAAAGCGTTCAATATATAAGAAACGTCAAAGTGTTTATAATAGTACTGATGGTTGTATACCTGCACTGATGGTAGTATACCTGTACTGATGGTTCTTTACCTGTACTGATGGTTCTGTACCTGTACTGATGATTGTATACCTGTACTGATGGTTCTTTACCTGTACTGATGGTTCTGTACCTGTACTGATGGTTGTATACCTGTACTGATGGTTGTATACCTGTACTGATGGTTGTATACCTGTACTGATGGTTGTATACCTGTACTGATGGTTGTATACCTATACTGATGGTTGTATACCTGTACTGATGGTAGTATCCCTGTACTGATGGTTGTATGCCTGTACTGATGGTTCTTAACTTGTACTGATGGTTGTATACCTGTACTGATGGTTGCATACCTGTACTGATGGTAGTATACCTGTACTGATGGTAGTATCCCTGTACTGATGGTTGTATGCCTGTACTGATGGTTCTTAACTTGTACTGATGGTTGTATACCTGTACTGATGGTTGCATACCTGTACTGATGGTAGTATACCTGTACTGATGGTTGTATAACTGTACTGATGGTTCTACACATATACTTATGGTTGTATACCTGTACTGATGGTTGTATACCTATACTGATGGTTGTATACCTGTACTGATGGTTCTATACATGTACTGATGGTTGCATACCTGTACTGATGGTAGTATACCTGTACTGATGGTTGTATACCTGTACTGATGGTTGTATACCTGTACTGATGGTTCTACACATATACTTATGGTTGTATACCTGTACTGATGGTTTTATACCTGTACTTGAGGGTAAATATTACGTAATATGGTATTACCGTGCCTGAACATGTGTGTGCCGATACGTATTCATTGATAGCCTGCTATAATCTCACAGTTCCGTATACCGTACTGTATTTTATGTCTAATGATAGTGAATGTGTAATGAGTAATTAGCGATATCCAAGGTTATATCACTCTCCACAATGTCAATTGATGTAGATATGTCATATGTATGCTGTAAAAGTCTGATTGGCTGAAAGGCTAAAAGGAATAAATGAATTGAATTGAATCATATTTTCATTGCTAACGTAAGTAAGATTTTATTGACGTAAGCAGTGATACCATGCACATAATGACTAGCATTCTATACCTTATACATGTCACGCCGGCTATACGTAATCCTGGATAAGTCCACAGCATTCAAAAATGTCTGACTGGTTGATAATTAAAATGGTATCTTTTTTTTTAATATTGATTTTACATTTACAATGTTTGTCACAGGATAGGATAGGTGTATTTTATATACAGAAGTAAAAGCAAACATGTCCACCGTCTACCTCTTCGGCGAACGGCATTATACCTTTTTTTGAGTTTGTGATTTTAGTAATTCTGCTACAAAAGTGAAGATTTGACATCAAATAAAGTATATGTTATATATACGAGGGACACCTCTCCCTACCATGAAACAGTTGTTTGTGAATGGCTACTTGTGACAATGTCGAAGGAACACTTAAACCCCAGCCACAAAGTTACCGCTGTCAATTTAAGAAACATCCGCCCCTTGTATGACAGAATTACTTCCGTTTCCGGTCCATCCAATTACAGTGGAGTGGTAATTGGAGGCTAAGTCCCAATATAAACACGTAAACAGGCACCTTATCAGGGGTCAGAATCGACACGATTGGTACGAATTAATCCCAGTATATAGGGCGTTCCCCTAGACCTACTTTGATATATACTGTCATAGTAACATTTGGTACTTGTTTATAACACACACTCTCTACCACCTTTTTCCAAGGTGTACGATACATCTATAGTTCTGTTGTTTCTGGATGGTATATATTGTGCCCCTTTATTGTGGCGGTTCGCCTTTGATCCCCCCTTTGTTTGTGAGTTTAAAATACGACTCCGTGTTAACAGATATATAATATTGTATATGTACCTACATGACATTCCTATCCGACACTTAGGTCGATAGCCCATATATATGAGATATTGTCCCTGATTTGGGTACGTACGAAGGGGTTCTGTGGGACGTTGAGACCTTGACTCATTCTGTTATCTGTAGCCTATCCAAACAGACGCCAGATAGATATATGTTTTTATTTTTACCTGCATCTACTGCTTTACGTACCGGGTATATGTTGAATTTTAACCTTTTACTGTATGTACTGGGGTGTCTGATATACTTTTACCTATGTACCTATGTATGTAGCGGATGTCTGGTGAATTGTTATCTCAATCTGCTATTGTAAGTATTGGGTGTCTAGTGAACTATAACTTTGATGTATTACGGTATGTACCGAGTGTCTAGTGAACTATAACTTTGATAAATTATTGTACGTACCGAGTGTCTGGTGAACTATAACTGTCAGATATTACTGTAAGTACCGAGTGTCTGGTGAACTATAACTGTCAGATATTACTGTACGTACCGAGTGTCTGGTGCAATATAACTGTCAGATATCACTGTATGTGCCGAGTGTCTGGTGAACTATAACTGTCAGATATCACTGTATGTGCCGAGTGTCTGGTGTACTATAACTTTGATATATTACTGTACGTACCGAGTGTCTGGTGAACTATAACTGTCAGATATTACTGTACGTACCGAGTGTCTGGTGAACTATACCTGTCAGATATTACCGTATGTACCGAGTGTCTGGTGAACTATAACTGTCAGATATTACTGTACGTACCGAGTGTCTGGTGAACTATAACTGTCAGATATTACTGTATGTACCGAGTGTCTGGTGAACTATAACTGTCAGATATTACTTTACGTACCGAGTGTCTGGTGAACTATACCTGTCAGATATTACCGTATGTAGCGAGTGTCTGGTGAACTATAACTGTCAGATATTACTGTACGTAACGAGTGTCTGGTGAAATATAACTGTCAGATATTACTGTTCATACCGAGTGTCAGGTGAACTATAACTGTCAGATATTACTGTACGTACCGAGTGTCGGGTGAAATATAACTGTCAGATATTACTGTTCATACCGAGTGTCTGGTGAACTATAACTGTCAGATATTACTGTACGTACCGAGTGTCTGGTGAACTATAACTTTGATATATTACTGTACGTACCGAGTGTCTGGTGAACTATAACTGTCAGATATTACTGTTCATACCGAGTGTCTGGTGAACTATAACTGTCAGATATTACTGTATGTACCGAGTGTCTGGTGAACTATAACTGTCAGATATTACTGTACGTACCGAGTGTCTGGTGAACTATACCTGTCAGATATTACTGTATGTACCGAGTGTCTGGTGAACTATAACTGTCAGATATTACTGTACGTACCGAGTGTCTGGTGAACTATAACTGTCAGATATTACTGTACGTACCGAGTGTCTGGTGATCTATAACTGTCAGATATTACTGTATGTACCGAGTGTCTGGTGAACTATAACTGTCAGATATTACTGTACGTACCGAGTGTCTGGTGAACTATAACTGTCAGATATTACTGTATGTACCGAGTGTCTGGTGAACTATAACTGTCAGATATTACTGTACGTACCGAGTGTCTGGTGAACTATAACTGTCAGATATTACTGTACGTACCGAGTGTCTGGTGAACTATAACTGTCAGATATTACTGTATGTACCGAGTGTCTGGTGAACTATAACTGTCAGATATTACTGTACGTACCGAGTGTCTGGTGAACTATAACTGTCAGATATTACTGTACGTACCGAGTGTCTGGTGAACTATAACTGTCAGATATTACTGTACGTACCGAGTGTCTGGTGAACTATAACTGTCAGATATTACTGTACGTACCGAGTGTCTGGTGAACTATAACTGTCAGATATTACTGTACGTACCGAGTGTCTGGTGAACTATAACTGTCAGATATTACTGTATGTACCGAGTGTCTGGTGAACTATAACTGTCAGATATTACTGTACGTACCGAGTGTCTGGTGAACTATAACTGTCAGATATTACTGTATGTACCGAGTGTCTGGTGAACTATAACTGTCAGATATTACTGTATGTACCGAGTGTCTGGTGAACTATAACTGTCAGATATTACTGTATGTACCGAGTGTCTGGTGAACTATAACTGTCAGATATTACTGTATGTACCGAGTGTCTGGTGAACTATAACTTTGATATATTACTGTACGTACCGAGTGTCTGGTGAACTATAACTGTCAGATATTACTGTATGTACCGAGTGTCTGGTGAACTATAACTGTCAGATATTACTGTACGTACCGAGTGTCTGGTGAACTATAACTGTCAGATATTACTGTTCGTACCGAGTGTCTGGTGAACTATAACTGTCAGATATTACTGTACGTACCGAGTGTCTGGTGAACTATAACTGTCAGATATTACTGTATGTACCGAGTGTCTGGTGAACTATAACTGTCAGATATTACTGTATGTACCGAGTGTCTGGTGAACTATAACTGTCAGATATTACTGTATGTACCGAGTGTCTGGTGAACTATAACTGTCAGATATTACTGTAGGTACCGAGTGTCTGGTGAACTATAACTGTCAGATATTACTGTATGTACCGAGTGTCTGGTGAACTATAACTGTCAGATATTACTGTATGTACCGAGTGTCTGGTGAACTATAACTGTCAGATATTACTGTACGTACCGAGTGTCTGGTGAACTATAACTGTCAGATATTACTGTATGTACCGAGTGTCTGGTGAACTATAACTGTCAGATATTACTGTATGTACCGAGTGTCTGGTGAACTATAACTGTCAGATATTACTGTATGTACCGAGTGTCTGGTGAACTATAACTGTCAGATATTACTGTATGTACCGAGTGTCTGGTGAACTATAACTGTCAGATATTACTGTATGTACCGAGTGTCTGGTGAACTATAACTGTCAGATATTACTGTATGTACCGAGTGTCTGGTGAACTATAACTGTCAGATATTACTGTATGTACCGAGTGTCTGGTGAACTATAACTGTCAGATATTACTGTACGTACCGAGTGTCTGGTGAACTATAACTGTCAGATATTACTGTATGTACCGAGTGTCTGGTGAATTATAACTGTCAGATATTACTGTACGTACCGAGTGTCTGGTGAATTATAACTGTCAGATATCAATGTATGTACCGAGTTTTGAGTGAAAATTGTTTTTCAGTTCTGGCTGTATGTACAGAGTTTTTGGTGAAAGTTTACTTTAGATTCTAGTCCATTTGACAAAGTTAATCCATGTCGAAAGATTTAGAATTTAGATTTAGAACAGAGATGCTCTTAAAGTCCTGATTGACACACCCGTCAGACGCCGCGTCCTCTCTGGATTTTGTCATTGTTTGTCCATAAACAATAATATAATATTTGCCATGTTTTTGGTATATCACAGCCTGGAGGCGTTAGGTGATACTTTGTTACGAGTATTTGCTTCCTTCTTCCTTGATCAACATAAACACACGTACACTCAGCATGCTAATGCGTTATCCCTACTGCCGACAGTGTAAACATGTCGTCAAGTGGTATCAGTCCCTAGTACAAGTGTGAAATTTATAATCCTCATATACACATGCACATTTTTACGATACCAATAAAGATATAAAATAAATACTGAAATTTAACCCTTGAAATTGTTGCATCATCAGTATCCTCTTTATGTTTATGCCAATAGTTTTAATGTCGGTAGCATAATATTCCGATATAGTATTAAGAGGCCGCGGTGGACAAGTGGCTTAGTTGTCCCGACACTTTAACACTAGCCCTCCACCACTGGGTTGCGAGTTCAAAACCTACGTGGGGCAGTTGCCAGGTACTAACTGTAGGCCGGTGGTATTTCTCTTGGTACTTCGGCTTTCATCCACCTCCAAAACCTGGCACGTCCTTAATTGATCCTGGCTGTTAATAGGCTAGGACGCTAAACAAAAACAAACCAAAGCATAATATTTTCAGTTTACTCTCGTCATTATAACTGAAGGGGTATTACCGTGACAGATATCGTGATGACGTGGCTTGGAACCCTCGGTCAGGTGTTTACCGTGACAGAGGTCGTGATGACGTAGGTTGGAACCCTCGGTCAGGTGTTTACCGTGGCAGACATCATGATGACGTAGGTTGGAACCCTCAGTCAGGTGTTTACCGTAACAGAGGTCGTGATGACGAAGGTTGGAACCCTCGGTCAGGTGTTTACTGTGACAGGGGTCGTGATGACGTGTATTTGAACCCTCGGTCAGGTGTTTACCGTAACAGATATCGTGATGACGTGGCTTGGAACCCTCGGTCAGGTGTTTACCGTGACAGAGGTCGTGATGACGAAGGTTGGAACCCTCGGTCAGGTGTTTACCGTAACATATATCGTGATGACGTGGCTTGGAACCCTCGGTCAGGTGTTTACCGTGACAGAGGTCGTGATGACGTTAGTTGGAACCCTCAGTCAGGTGTTTACCGTGACAGATATCGTGATGACGTGGCTTGGAACCCTCGGTCAGGTGTTTACCGTAACAGATATCGTGATGACGTGGCTTGGAACCCTCGGTCAGGTGTTTACCGTGACAGAGGTCGTGATGACGTAGGTTGGAACCCTCGGTCAGGTGTTTACCGTAACATATATCGTGATGACGTGGCTTGGAACCCTCGGTCAGGTGTTTACCGTGACAGAGGTCGTGATGACGTTAGTTGGAACCCTCAGTCAGGTGTTTACCGTAACAGATATCGTGATGACGTGGATTTGAACCCTCGGTCAGGTGTTTACCGTAACAGATATCGTGATGACGTGGCTTGGAACCCTCGGTCAGGTGTTTACCGTGACAGAGGTCGTGATGACGTGGATTTGAACCCTCGGACAGTTGTTTACCGTGAAAGACATCATGATGACGTGTCTTGGAACCCTCGGTCAGGTGTTTACCTTGACAGAGGTCGTGATGACGTAGGTTGGAACCCTCGGTCAGGTGTTTACCGTGACAGAGATCGTGATGACGTAGCGTGGAACCCTCGGTCAGGTGTTTACCGTGACAGAGGTCGTGATGACGTAGCGTGGAACCCTCGGTCAGGTTTTTACCGTGACAGAGGTCGCGTGATGACGTAGCGTTGGAACCCTCGGTCAGGTGTTTACCGTTACAGAGGTCGTGATGACGTAGCGTGGAACCCTCAGTCAGGTGTTTACCGTGACAGAGATCGTGATGACGTAGCGTGGAACCCTGGATCAGGTGTTTACCGTGACAGAGGTCGTGATGACGTGGCTTGGAACCCTCGGTCAGGTGTTTACCGTGACAGAGATCGTGATGACGTAGGTTGGAACCCTCAGTCAGGTGTTTACCGTAACAGAGGTCGTGATGACGTGACTTAGAACCCTCGGCCAGGTGTTTACTGTGACAGAGGTCGTGATGACGTGGATTGGGACCCTCGGTCAGGTGTTTACCGTGACAGAGATCGTGCTGGTGGACTTGAAGTCTCCGACGCTAACATGCTTGTTGACTTTATGTCCCCGCGTTTTGACGTTATCCTGCTTGTTGACTTTACTTCCCCGAGGTTTGACGTTACCCTGCTTGTAAGTCCCCCTGCCGTTTGAAACTCTTGCCGTTTGAAAAGCGGGGGGACTTTAGGTCTACTCTCCATCCGCCCGTCTGCTCGTCCTTCTGTCTCTCTGTCTGTCACGCAACAGTTGTCCGGACAACTCCTTCTAAAGTACAACTCCGATCTTAACGAAACTTGGTACACATGATCAGTAAAACATGTAGTTGTGCATCCCACATTTTGTTTTTTTCGAAAAAACAATTTTTCAAAATGGCCACCGGCTTCTCATTGGTTGAGGCTTGTCCGGACAACTCTTCCTAAAGTACTACTCCGATTTTAACGAAACTTGGTATACATGATCAGTATAACATGTAGTTATAAAAATGGGAAATAAATAGGCGCAGTCCTTGCTCAGGAATGGGACTTTGTATTGCTGTTGCAATACTATCCATCCATGTGAATTTACGTCCCCGCGGTTTGACGTTACCCTGTTGGTGGACTCTAGGTTCCCGAGATTCGACGTTACCCTACTGGTGGACTCACGCTTAAATTCTTAAAAACACTTTCACTGGCTAAGAATTTCAACCTGCACAGTTTCAATGTTGTTTTAATTTTTCAAATATACCAAGATATGAACTTGGTTCGCGAGTTTTCCATACTGCTTGTCCCTAGCAACACTGGCGAATTCTTGAAGGAAGAATAAACTGTATTGTGTCCCTAAAATAAAGAAAAAGATAAGCAATTTCAGTAACAACCGCCACAGTACGAGTAGTGTCCCTTTGAATAGTTAAAAAGTAATATCAAAATGCAGTAAGGGTGTCATCGTAATAATGAAATGCTGTAATGATGGAATTGTAATAATATAATGCTGTAATGATGGAATTGTAGTAATATAATGATGTAATGGTGGAATTGTAGTAATATAATGATGTTACGGTGAAAATTGTAGTAATATAAAGATGTTATGTTGGAATTGTAGTAATATAATGATGTAATGGTGGAATTGTAGTAATATAATGATGTTATGGTGGAATTGTAGTAATATAATGATGTTATGGTGGAATTGTAACAATATAATGATGTTATGGTGGAATTGTAACAATATAATGATGTTATGGTTGAATTGTAGTAATATAATGATGTTATGGTTGAATTGTAGTAATATAATGATGTTATGGTGGAATTGTAGTAATATAATGATGTTATGGTGGAATTGTAGTAATATAATGATGTTATGGTGGAATTGTAGTAATTTAATGATGCAATGGTTGAATTGTAATTATTTAATGCTGTAATAGTTGAATTGTATGATTTTATTTTGTTTTTGTTTAACGTCCTATTAACAGCCAGGGTCATTTAAGGACGTGCCAGGTTTTGGAGGTTGAGTAAAGACGGAGTACCCGGAGAAAAACCACCGACCTACGGTCAGTACCTGGCAACTACCCCACGTAGGTTTCGAACTCGCAACCCAGTAGTGGAGGGCTAGTGATAAAGTGTCGGGACATCTTAACCACTCGGCCATCGCGGCCCCTTGGAATTGTATGAATATGATGATGTAATGGTGAAATTGTAACAATATAATGATGTTATATTGGAATTGTAATGTAAAAAAATGTTGCAATAGTGAAATTGTAAAATTAAAATGTTGTTATCCAACAAACATCTACATGCGATACATATATTTGCATAATGAGATAGTTATCAGACAATTCTGACAGTTATCCCTGTTGATTGTATAATAGCGATAAACATTTTATCTCTAGGTTTAACTCACTACCAGGTGGGGAGTTCAGGAGTGACGAGGTGTACAGAATCGTTATAATTAGTAGCAGAAACAATGGCAGCTTGTAAGCTGACAGCGACCCTATTGTTTGTAAGTATGTTAAAACATTATTAAGTAGATATACTGTCTTCTGTGTGTATGCATATACAAATCATTATTAAATATATATATTACCTGTTACTTTGATGCTTATATTCAAATCAGTATTAAGTATATGTTACTTGTTACTTGTAAGTGTATTAAATGACATTGTTGAGTATATGCTACATTTTGTTTGAAAGTATATTAAAGCATTATTGACTGTCTCCTATACACATCTGATGAGTTGGTAACATATCACATCCGTCTCCTGTACACATTTGATGACTTGGTAACAGATCACATCCGTCTCCTGTACACATTTGATGACTTGGTAACAGATCACATCAGTCTCCTGTACACATTTGATGACTTGGTAACATATCACATCCGTCTCCTGTACACATTTGATGACTTGGTAACATATCACATCAGTCTCCTGTACACATTTGATGACTTGGTAACATATCACATCCGTCTCCTGTACACATTTGATGACTTGGTAACATATCACATCAGTCTCCTATACACATTTGATGACTTGGTAACATATCACATCCGTCTCCTGTACACATTTGATGACTTGGTAACAGATCACATCCGTCTCCTGTACACATTTGATGACTTGGTAACATATCACATCAGTCTCCTATACACATTTGATGACTTGGTAACATATCACATCCGTCTCCTGTACACATTTGATGACTTGGTAACAGATCGTATAAGAAGAACTAGGTTGCTCTAACCAGAGGACATACATGAAGTACACTGTCCCATACACAATGATGCATACTGTGTTGAGGAAAGAACTTGTTCGCCTGATCGGTCAGGTTATTAGACAAAAGAGACAATGTAGATAGCGGAATCACGAGAGTCATTGTTAGATAATTTGTACAATGTAACCCAGCAATAATAATTAAGATCATCATGGAGATGTAGGCTGGAAGAACTTCCGGATAAAGCCAAGCAGAAATGAGAGATGGAATCAAAGTGTTTCATTAAAAGTGTTCCGTTCGAAATTATGGAGTGGACTCAGTTCAGAACTACGACGAGATGAGATGCTTATAACTTCGATGAGCTTCATTTGGCTCAGACAAATTGAATCCTACCCTGCAACCATAATCATAGTAAAGAGCCAGGTATTGATAAGAGGACCGCCACCACCCCAGAGAGAAAAGAACATGAACAGCTTAAAGAACGTTAAGTCATATGGTTGCTCATCGTATGACTGGTTTCAACAAAATCAAGCTTTTGGAACATCGTTATAGCAGTCAGATGATTGTAATAAATATACTTATTATAAGGTAGCTAGTAATTAATCCCAACATGATGAACAGCACCAGACCCACGTCTGGTCGAGATGTTGTCTAACTGGTCATTTGAAGACTGGATGTTCTGTCGTATCTACAGGTCCGATGTGATTATGCCTAAGAAATGACACAATCAAAATGAATTGTCCATATATTGCTACATTGTGACTTCCGAGACCTTGTTCACAATGTTACTATCCCTAGTGTTAGTGTTCGTATCATCATATCAACTACGTCTGTCATTGCGGAGTATCAAGTATAAGGTACATTAGAAGACGCCCATGCTTCAGATGATAATTACATAAGGGCATTTGCCGAAGTCCTATATATTGTGACAGAATATTATAGGGACCAATGGAAGATTTGTAGGAATAAGCTTCAAAAGGATATAAGAGTCCTATGTGATATGCTAAGTTGTCAACTTTCGGTGACATACATTTTCTATATGTAGATATCTTTTTTAATGTTATGATGTCCTGTTATAAATCACACTTTATTTGACTAGAATCGCTCATTACATTTTAATCTGTTGGCCCGTATAACATCCTTTCGATATAAGTCCCCTTTTATTAAATTTGGTACACATCGTGTAAGTACTGTAAGGTAGGTTAGGAATATCAATAATTTCATAACGGCCTTGCCATTCTCTGAACGTGGAACTCGATCTGTACTTACACATTTCTGTATACAGAATAATCGTAAACAAAGGTCACAAAGGACACAACTTCTGAACTTTGCTTTGAATTTTTTTGTTATTGCAAATAAGAAAAATCTTACACCTTTTCCTCCTTTACCCTATATTTTATCATTGACCGATAACATGAGAACCATCCACCGAACACAGAGTACGTTCTGGGCCTTAATACTTCTGTCAATCTGTCAATGAGTGTTAACTATATAATGTGTTTGTAACTGCAATACTAAGTATCACATTCTATTTTTCCTGTTTAGATTCAAATTGCGGTCACATTGTGCATACAAGGTATGTATAAGTCATGATTGAGCCTGGTCACGTGAGCGCTTTCTCATTAGCATGCATTGGTATCATATACATGTAATGGTGAAATAATATCTTACAATGGTGAAATAATATCATATAATAGTGAATTAATATCATATAATGGTGAAATGCTGTCATATAATTGTGAAGTGTTGTCATATAATGGTGAAGTGTTGTCATATAATGGTGAAGTGTTGTCATAATATGGTGAGATGCTGTTATATAATTGTGAAGTGTTGTCATATAATGATGAATCGTTGTCATATAATGGTGAAGTGTTGTCATATAATAGTGAAGTGTTGTCATGTAATTGGCTCTGTCAAGTCTATACCAATGTATAAATTGACTTGGGATTATTAATACATATGTATTTTCCCCAGTTGTTATTGATACAAAACAAACAAAACTGCAGATGACTTGAAGGCAATAAAGAGTCTTAATTTCTCAATTCGCCCAGTAACATACTTTCTGAAGAAGTTGATTTGATATGTAAAGATAGAAAAACTGTGACACTGGCTGTAACACTACCAGCAGACTTTGCAAGTGAAGTACGTACCTACTGTTAAAATCATTAATCTCAAAATTCAACTAAATATGACATTTTCACCCCAAAAAATTCATCCTTTTATTAAGGAAACAATGTCGACATATTACACAATCGATTTGACTATAAAAAGCCTTACATTTAGGGAATGTCATCGTGCTGGAACTCTTGGCTTCTATTTTTGAGAAACTGATCTGAAAGCAACTTTAAACATACATCGCTGGGAAAGTAACACCATAATATCGCTTTTTCGACTTTTCTTTACAGATCAAAATACGTAATCAAATTAATTGTGACGTAACAGGAGGACGGGATCATGTAATGACAAATTGAATAAACTTCGGTCGATCATAACGAACAGACCTAGTATGTGCTGTACTAACTTTGGTTTTCTAGGTCGGATGTAGGTCGACGGACAAATAACATCCGAGGACACTTATTGTGTAATACTCGGTGATATGAGCCGAATAATTACACAAGAATACAACATAATATGAATGACCAAACTACTGCATGTTTCCATCTCATTTTCTATACAATTTTTTAAATACTCCATGCTTCGAGTAAATGGAACTAGCAAAACCATGAACAAATGATTACCTGGTATTCTAAGTAAATAACGTTTTGAACAATTACACTCCTGGCATCATACTAGTACGTAACGCAAATCCGACAAGAGAACTGCTATGTTTCTTGTATTCTACTTCGGCCATTATATTACGCTATATAATGTTGTGTGTTTCCTATATTAACGCAGTACCAGAACCTCCACGGGAAGTTAGTGTAACGTCCCAAACCAGTGAGAGCGTGACATTAACTGTAACACTACCAACCGACTGTGATGGCTGTGGATCTGTCATAGTGAAGTACTCATCTACCGGAGATACAACTAGAAAATCATCAACATGTCACCCTCAGTCATGTACTATAGAAAGTCTATCGGCGGGTACCTGTTACATATTCTCAGTCTATACTCAAGGATCAGTCGGGAACAGTACAGCGGGGACAAACACGACAGGATGTACACGTGAGTATGAGAAGTTTGGCGAGATATTGACTCAATCAAATGATTCAGGCTTAATTACATGTTTCAGTTGTCTCGCTTAATGTATAATGAGTTTAAGGCAAACTTAAAAAAATCATAAAAGTATGTATTTTTTTTTCAATATACAACAACACACATTGACTTTAATAAAGTTATAGTATATAAAAATTCCGATACGTTATGGACATCCATGAATATTGGTGCATTTTGAAAATGAATGAATCCTCAATATTCACCTTAATATGACATTTTGACCCTGGAATAAATCCTTTTCCTGAAAACTGAATATGTTACAATTTGACTATAAACTAACGTGTATGTATTATACCTGCCGGATTATCAGACCGTAAACAGAAACCACACAACACTATCAATGGCTGCTTAACATGCATAGCTATGACACAGACAAGGTATTCGAGGAGGTTTTAAAACACTTTAAAGATGCTGACCTCACTATATGAAAATAGACTGAATTCACTTCAGTGTAAGACCTTTCAATCAAAAATGGAAATGAAAAAAAAGAATGAAACAGAACATTACAAAACACGTCGCAAATCGGTGGTATATTGCCACAAATGCCTTTATATTTATTTGGATAAATTGATGACTAAAATAACATCCAGACATATCCAATTTCCCTCAAATTCTCCATTTAAAGAACATGAATATTGTTATTCTAATAATTTGATCCACGGCTGTAATTTTGTTTAGTTCCAGGCAAAAAACATATACATCAATACTCTCTTAATTACGTAAATGTAATCAATTTTTATGAATACTCATAAATTTTTGGTGTATTTTAAATCTACTATTATATTCTTAATTATTGGGCAGTATAGTGTATGTAGAATTGAAACAATCAACCAATGAATATATTGACTGGAGCTAATTGAAAAATGGGATTGAGGGATAGTTTGGATAAAAAGTAGAAGCTGATTTAGAAAAGGAAATACAAAGATAAGAGAGAAAGGAACATAAAAGGAAGAAGAGAAGGAACGAGATTTCCGACGAAAGCAAAGGCAATTTCTGAAAGGGTGACAAAAATAACTGACTATTGCTAATAAAACATTTAATGGAGAGAGAGATAAAAAAGGTTGATACGAATCTAACAAAAACACAAGCAAATTGAAAAAGTATAAAAATTAATATACATTGGTAAATTTAAATCTATTTCATAATGAAAGACACTACCTTATTGTAATTGTTATATTTATTTTCCAAAAACTGAATGGTAAGCACTGAAATCCTCAATAAAAATAGCTTCCTTGTCATATTTTTTTTGCTAAGTATCTCTCGATGTTATATGAAGTGTTTTAAGGTTACTAATTAGCGTGGGTAAATAAAGAGCTTTACCTGAACACTTTTGACAATAAATATAGTGCTTCATATTTAGTATTATAATATGTTCTGCTCTGTGGTGTATTGCCTCATTGAAATAAAGCTTGCCTGATACCAAGGTAGACCAAACCACCGCACTATACAGATGGTTTTATTCTGAAGACGAAATATAAGAAATTATATTGCAGTATTGCAATCTTTCAAAATGCCGGCTTAACGTTGAAATATTATTCAATATATAACCACTTAAATATTATCTAAGAAATGAACGTATAAAATTATGAATTCAGGAAGGAACTGTTACACTATCGAGTTCGAAATAAGAATGTAGAGAAGACGACCATATATCTCATATAATAGACAATCAACAGTGTATGATTTTAAGCCGTTTTACATAGCAAAGATTCGTTAATTTGAAATATGTTTATATTACGTCTTAAACTTTATCATGTTTGAACCAGAAGTGTTTACCTAGTTACCACCACTCATTTACACATAGTTATTGGAACACTCTGTATTTAAATATGCTGTTCTTTTAATTCCATTTATTTACATCTGTGGTACGGAAACTCATATTAGTATGAGAATTTACCTTTTTACGGTTTACTGGAATTTTCAAATTTTCTTACGACGAGCACAAATGATCCTTAAATAAACGCAATATACATATGTAAACTGAAGACGAAGAAATGGAGATAGAAATGCAGAAAGTCAATATAAATGTATTTATAAGTTTAAACGCAGTGCAAACAATTTGATAATGCTTGATGTCGGAGAGTTAAAATAAATATCAACTAGTATATTTGAGAGAGTGAATGTGTCACTTAATTAACAAGGTAACCACAAAGCTGGTAAGTTTTATATTCCTGTAGATAGTTAACGTTGTAACTGACCCAAACATACAGAAATATACTTTTATTTACCAGTTCCAAACAGACCCACTGCCTTTGCGGTAACTAATAGGACACCGACCAGTGTGACCTTGACCGTAACCCCTGGTAACGGCGGCCATGACGGTAACCGTGTCTCGTATAATGGCGGTGATATCCACGGTAACCGTACCTTCACTAATATCACAAACGATACTCCGACCCTAGTGATTGGCAATCTAACACCAGGAACGACCTTCACCTTCAACGTGTTCACTCGGGCCAATGGACTGGAGAGCGAAGATTACTACGGAACTCAGGCCTCAACAAGTGAGTGATTGGAATAGTTTTCTTAATGCTTTATTATAAATTATTTATTATTAAATTTAAACATTCGTGTCTTGTAAAAAATAACACTTTATTTATTAATGTATATCTAATATAGCATTGTATTTATGTTTTGTTGATAATGATACCGTCATTATTTAATGTTTTGCTGATTCATTAATTAAATATCTTAAATTTCAATTTTACTGAAAGATGGAAATACAAGAAGGACAATGCACAAACGAATTAGAAAAAGAAGAGACCGATATGGTAAGAAATAGACAGCCGAATCTGGACTCTGTTTCACTTAAGGTCGTAAGCTTGAACGTAGACGTAATATACGGCTTAATGAAGTGAAGTTACCCTTAGATTTACACGTGAGGTCACGTGTAAGGTCATGTTATCCTATCATAGAGTAAAACGAATGACTACGCATCAGTTTGTAAGCCGCGTAAAAAAAGTTTATAAAGCATTGAAATCCAGTTCGGGTTAATCTCACCAGAACTTAACTCTAAATAGTACGATGTTTCACTTAATTTTCTAACGTTCGACCTATATTCGGTGTAGACATTTTGGTTTGAAAAAATACTTTTATATACGATCAGATGTTATAGAGGAAGGTAATAACAAAGGGGTTATTTTATTATTTAAATACTTCTTTTCAGAATCATTTAACTTTGAGGGTCAGACATAGTCACTGCTGCCGAATAGAAACTAATTATAATTATATATACAAAGCAGAAACACGATTTCCTAAATGTTTGAGATGTACTTGTGTACGAGCTTGCTGACAAATCCTTTGCGGCATTCGTGTTAAATAACCACTACGTTCTTACGGTATAACCCCTAAATGTTAACTTACTAGAGTCTCGTGTGTATTTAGATTGGTGGCATATCAGACTTAAATTAATTTACATGTATAAGATATTTTAAAGGCTCATCTTGACGATGGTTTGTCGTAGATGACATCCTCTTCAAGTAAACACCTGTTTACACAAAATGTTAACTTGCTATCCACTCCCGTATCAAATTTTCACGCAGCCATACGTTATTAAATATGCTGAAGTTAATTCTATATACTTGAAGTATTAAATGTTGATAAGTCACCGTTAATGCATTTGTCTAATAACAAAACAGATTGGTAGGTAGCAATTCTGACCCACTACTGAAACATATTTTGTCGACATCTGAAAAAAGTATATTGTATATAAATGTATACATTAGATATACGTTAACAGTTATGACGTTTTGTAAAACACATCTTACGTTAACGTAAATAAATTCGTAACTGAACGTACGTCTACGATTACATCTACGTCAGCGTGTGGCCTAACGACCTTACGTGTAACATGGTCTTGAGTGGAGTAGAGTAGGCTTGTAGGCCAGAGTTTGCTATTTGTGTTTGAAGCTGGTTTTTATCTTTCACATCAGATAATGCTGCTGAAAACGATATGCCTGTTATGGTTATCCCTCATGTCTATGCTTTAAACATGATATTTACATTATAACAAAAACATATAAACAAGTGAATCCATATATAATCTTCTTCTACATATATAGAACATAATATTGCATATCATTAGATAAATACTCTATATGACGTGTATGTATATCATTGTATCTTGGTTCTATAAATAGATCCGTTCATTATTTGTAAAGACTGTCACTATTACACTTAATAAACAATGAACCAATGATTTTTGACACTTATTTCCCCTGAATTATCATCATTAATATATTGTATAAAATCTCGAGCATTGACGAACAACGCCAACTTCAATGTTCGACTCATTCTCAATTTGTGATTTCATACATGTCCTTGTCGCCATCTTTAATTCTATGTCGTTACATAACGACCTCCCAGCTGACAATACGTACATGTGTATTGGTTGTATAACAATTATTGTTCCAGGTATAAATGTATTCTAAGTGACAAACACTAGTTGATCGCTTTGTGCTGCTCTTCTATGTCTGTCTTTAAACGCTTGGAATGTTTAGATTTTATTCCTATTTTAGAGATTTTTGAGGGTTTTGTGTATCACAATTATGGTTTAAGTCAATGATTGAGGGTCATTTTTGTGACGTTCTAGCAAGTGAGTATTGATGTCAATATCTTACCCAGTTTAGACGGATCCAAGTATAGCCTCTCTCATCATTGTGTAAATTATACTGTGTACAAAAAGTAAATACCGACATTTTAACAAACCTATAAAAAATTGTACTTGAATTACATGGTTTCCATGATAAGTTAAAAGTGTTTATTTCCAGTACAGGCTGCTTCTAAAACAATAACTGTGCCAAGTGATAACAATTACACTGTCTCCTTTATAATAGACACACTGATGTTTGTCTGGGTGATATATTACATACTGTTGTTTGTCTGGGTGATGTATTACATGCTGATGTTTGTCTGGGTGATGTATTGAAACTTTATCGGGACGACAGCTGATTTGTTAAATTACTATGTTTGATATTGGGCGTCATTTGAAATTGTAGTTACATGTAGTAGACACAGCTAGTGGACTTTAGTCCCGACATTTTGTAACTGGCTTGGCAAGTTTAAATTCATTTATTATAACAATGTTCAGAATATAAACGTTCTTTTGAAATCAAATATTGAAATTTTGAAAAATATATTAAATTGAGTCTTTTTACAGATTGACACATTGCTTTCTATTCGTTTAGAGCTTTATAGACACATCCTATAATCAGCTATTCAGGCCATTATCATCACCGACGATTACTCACAGAAATGGCTGTATAGTGCAGTTTCATTCATTTTGTCTAAAACTCATACTCTCAATATGTTTTGAAAGGTGTTAATATGTTTTTCGGCGTAGCCGTATAATTTTATTTTGGCCCGGATATGACGAGACAGGTGGCGTTACTGGTCAAGATGAATTATGTGATTGGTCAATAAAGCGGTCCATGCAAAATACAGATATGCAGTTAAAAACGAAACAAAGTTAAGATTGAATGCAAGCTGATCATGAATAAGTGGATGTATCTTTTCAAATGACACATTAATAAAATCATATTCCTGATCCGCGATTCAAACTGATATAATTTGATTTTCTGAACTGAAACACATTAGTTCGTTCATTTATTTCACCAGCATTTTTATATTATAACCACCAGCATTTAAACAATGCCGTTTATCTTTTTTTACAGATATTTCTTGTTAATAGTACCTACTGTTTGACATGTTTTGCTCCTATAGATTCGATGACAGTGTTACAGTTGGATTTATCGGTGGTATACTTGAAAAGTTCAGCTTTTTGGGGGGGGGGGGGGGGGGGGTATTTTGGGTTAGCCTTGTTATCAAGCAAGCTCAATTTCTTGTGGAAACAGGAAATACATTAATGTTTATTTTTTGTAACTTTTTTATTTTCCAGATACATTCAATATGTATACATGTATCATTATAATAATATCTTTCTCATTCTGATCAACTTCAATTCTCACCTTCATCATCATCATCATGTCCAATTCTCACCTTCATCCATCATCATCATCATCATCATCATCATCATCATCATATCCATTCTCACCTTCATCCATCATCATCATCATGTCTATTCTCACCTTCATCCATCATCATCATCATCATGTCAAATTCTCACATTCATCCATCATCATCATCATCACCATCAGTAAATCATCTTCATAAATCAACTATCATTCTTCATCATCATCCTCATCATCATCAATAAATTATCTTCATAAATCAATCACCATTCATCATCATCATCATCATCATCTTCATCCTCATCATCAATAAATCATCAACATCATCTTTATAAGTATAAGTCATCATTTTCATTAATCAACTATCAGTCATTCATTCAGCATCATCCATCTGTTATTCATTCCCATCACACCCATCAATTACTCATTAACATCATCACCACCACATCATTAGAAATAATCAGTATCATTTACAGGTATCAATATTTGTTGTATTGATTAATTAATGAAGATACTAAACATATTTATAACAGTAAGTTAATTTGTATCTTTTTTTTTAACTGATCATCAGTTAAAAAACACATACATCCTTCCTTACATGCAAACACACACTGTCATTCACTTAACACATCCGCACACGCACGCAGGCACACACAGAGAGAGAGAGAGAGAGAGAGAGAGAGAGAGAGAGAGAGAGAGAGAGGGGGGGGGGGGTGTTATTTCTATCAGTTTACTCCATTTTTTCCAATCAGTATTAAATTTTTCCAAACTCCTATTTCCTTTATCAATGCAAATATATTTCAGAACACTGTAATTATCCTTGATAATGGATTTCAATGCCGTTACTGATAAGTTTTGCTCTAAACATCTTGATCTATAAATATATTGTTTCATTATAAGTAAAATCAGATTGTCTGTTGCATAATATATGTTTTTGTTGTTAAGCATGCCAAAAATAAAGGTTTGTTTATTAAAAGAAAATGGAATCAATAATGCATCTAACAAAAATTCAAAGTGTTCAAAAAAAATTTGTACTTCTCTGCACTCCCAAAATATGTGAGTTATTGTTTCTATTTCTGTTTTACAAAAGAAGCAATATGGCGTATCAGTTAGACCAATTTTGAATAAATATGAATTTGTTGTTAATATGTGCTGGTTTATTCTATATTGTAACCACAGTAGTTTTGAGCTTCTAGTAATTCGAAAAGGGGTCAAATATATATATCTCCAAGTTTCTTCATCTATTTCAAATAAGTTGTTCCACTTCCTTTTACCAGTAGGTAGGGTTTTATTACTACATAGAATGCTGTAGAAATCTTTTGACCCTTTCTTGCTTTTAAGAAAAAATTCTAAATTATTGGGAATAAGGGGATAAGATAAGTTAATATTATCAAATTGTCTGTGCAATAGAAAGTCCCTGATGGAATTAATAATACCCTGGTAAGTTAAAAAATTTGTGTTAACATTGAATTTTGCTGTAAACTCCTGAAAACTGTAAAATGTCAATAGGTGGGGATGTTTCAAAAGATCATGAAGTATAACAATACCCTTTTTATACCATCCCTGATAAAATACTACTTTTCTATTTACTTTTAAATCTTTATTAAACCAAATGGGTGTTTTCAGTATTGGGTAAACATACTTACTATTTAATTGTGTTGTTTTCTCTATAAGACAGCTCCAAGACTTAAATACATCTTTCCAAAACAGATTTTTACATCTAGATTCACATTTTTTAATGTATTCTGCTCCACAATTAGCCAAAATGCCTATATCAATATTTTTTGCTAAAATGTATTGCCATTTACTTGACTTAGAGTATAATCTTCTTATCCATGTTAACTTCAAAGCTCTAATAAAAGAATATATATCCACCATTCTAAGCCCTCCTTCATTACATTCTTTTACAATAATATCTCTTCTTACCTTGTCAACTTTACTGTTCCAAAGAAAATTATAAAGTTCCGAATTTAATTTTTTAATGAAGGATATATCAGGGTTTGGCAATGATATGAATAAGTGGTTGAGTTGTGAAACCAATAACGACTTTATAACTTGTATTTTACCAATAGGTGTAAGAATCCGCTTATTCCAGTTACTCAGGAGTGATTTAAGTTTTACTAGTTTTTTGTCAAAATTCATTCTAACCATTCTATATAAATCTACATTAAACTCAATACCCAATAATGTAAATGTACTTTTCCCCCAATGTAAATTCCACTCTGGACAAAACTTTTCTTCGCTGTATTTTCTACTACCTATCCAAATAACTTCAGTCTTACCCTTGTTTATCTTTAGACCAGATATTTCAGCATATTTTTTTTTAACTCTTCCAATGTTTCTTGTAATGACTTTCTTGACCCATCAAGAATGACTGATGTATCATCAGCGTACTGAGACAATAATATAGGAGTATCTTCAATATCAATTCCCTGAATATTTACATTATTCCTTATCCTAATTCCTAGCACTTCTGCACATAAAATGAATAGCTATGGAGAGACATGGTCACCTTGACGACAACCTCGTTTAATATTGAAAAATGAAGATAAATTCCCCCCCCTGATTAACTGATGAATTCGCCCCTTTTTGAAAAATATTTATCCATTTTCTTATATCCCTCCCAAAATTGAAAAATTCCAACACTTTATCAATGAAAACCCACCCTACCGAATCAAAGGCTTTTTCAAAATCAACATTTAATAGCATCCCAGGAATATCATTTTCATCTGCATACTGCATAATATCATATATAATTCTTGTATTCTCTCCTATATACCTACCTGAGATAAAGCCAGACTGATCCGAGTTAATAATTTTATCCAATACTGTTCTTATTCTAGTAGCAACTGTACCTGAGGCAATTTTATACACTGTGTTTAAGAGCGAAATGGGTCTCCAATTCTTAATATACTGCCTTGGCTTATCTCCCTTTGGTAAACAAGTTATGATCCCCTGTCTTTGTGTTACTGAAAGTTTGTCAATATTAAACCCGTGTTGAATTGATCTGACTACAAAATGCCCTAACTGTTTCCAAAAACATTTAAAAAACTCTACAGTAAACCCATCTGATCCTGGACTTTTATTATTCTTCATATTTTTAAGAGTTTGAGAAGCCTCCTTGTAAGTAATATTACCCTCTAAACTGTTTGATTCTAAAATATTTAATCTTGGTATATTATCATAATAAAGATATTCATTTAAGTTTACATCATGTAATTCACTATCCTCTGAATACAGTTTTTCATAAAATTGTTTAACTTCATTTAAAATTTCCTCTTGGTTTCTAATTATCTCACCATCATCTTTTTCAATTATAGGTATGATTTTAGTAATAAAGTTCCTATTTTCTGAATTTAAAAAATATCTGGACGGCTTCTCTCCCTCTTCAACCCATTTAGCCTTAGATCTTAATATATTTCCCTTGAGCTTATGTTTTCTGATGGACTCTAATTCTCCCTTCAATCTATTTAAATCTTCCAAGTTAACGTTATCTTGCTCTTCTAATCCTTTTACTTGCTCTCTAAGTTATTGTTCTTCACTAGCTCTCTGTTTTTTCTTATAAGATGAATAAGAAATGGTTTTACCCCTAATTTCAAATAAAACAGTTTCTAAAAAAAGCTGATCATTTATTGTAAATTGAATATCTTCATCTGAGACATCTGCTAAATAATTCTTATTATATATTGGTACAGCATACTGGGTTTTAATTTCTACTATATGTTTATTAATTAGTGTCAGATACTCCAAATCGTTTAGCAGTGAATTATTAAACTTCCATAACCCTTTTCCTCTCTTAAATTCGTTAAATACTAAAGTTATATATGGCATGGAATGATCAGATCGATAGCCTGGATCAATATTTGTTTTATGTGTACTAGATATAAGATTTTCGGAAACTAAAAAATAATCTAACCTAGCCTGCTTTACCGGCCTTGTCCTCCTCCAAGTGTACCTTTTACATTCTGGATGTCGACTTCTAAAAATATCTATAAGCCCAAGTTCATTTATTATCTCTAGAACTCTTTCTCTAGCCCTAGGGTTATTTACCTGCCTGTAGTTAGTACAATCTATATCAGGATCCAAAATTAAATTAAAATCTCCACAGACAATAGACGAGTCATTACCAAATTCATGTATAACATCTAGAACCTTATTATAAAATGTTGGTGTATCAGAGTTTGGACCATATAGATTAATAAGAGTGAGTCTTTTTTCATTGGCAATAATGTCTAGAGCAATAAAATTTCCGCCTAAATCTTTTCTCTCTTTTATAATCTTGATCTCAAAGTTATTATTGATTAAAATTGCTACCCCTCTGGAATTGGAGTTGTAAGAACTAAAATGACAAGTGTATCCCCATTCTGATCTAATTATATTTTCTAGTTCTACAGTGAAATGTGTATCCTGTAAACAATAAATATTAAAATCCATACTTCTTAAATATGCAAAAACGTCTTTCCGTTTACTTTTGTCACCCAAACCCTGACAGTTAGCTGTTAGAATTTTGACTTCTTCCATGATACCTTACAAGAGATGTTACTGCTTACCTGCCAGTATATTGTAGATTCTTGGTTCAATAGAAAGATCAGAAACAGATAGAAGGAAGTAAAGATCAGATAGATAGGTAGATAGTAATAAAATGTCATATGGGAAAAAGGGGGTCAGTTGGTAGTGACCACCAAACCACAGCGAAGCCTCCTCAGCCATACCGGAAGTCAAGTCTACCCATCTAAATTTTAAACCCAAACCGAGTATAATTTTCCGAAAATAACAAAAAAAAATGCTATCAAAAATATAATTAGATAACCATATTCGAGCAAATTTTATCGTTAAATTATTACAGTGTTAAAAGAAAGAAACGCATGAAAAACAAATACAATAGGAACAAAGCTTTCTCATTAATGTTTATATGAAGTTTGAGGATGGGTTATCTACAGACATAATCTACTATTCTTGACCAAATCCTATCAGTATCCTATCAGTATATACATATTTATTCCATTTAATCTAAGAATATGGATAACTCACATCTTTTATGAAATGATTTTTAAAATTGCGAGGATCAAATCCCAAAAACAAAAACAAAACATTCGGTAAAAAGTGTTTTGCCTTTATTTGTTCATATACCGTGTTTTCAGTACGTGAACTGAAACACTTTTGTTTTTACTTAATATACCCTATATCAGTTACATTTTCGTTTAACGTACATTAAACTTGTCTGAATTATTAGTGTTTTACCCAGCTTATTTACACATAGATACTGAATCACTATATCTAAATGTGTTGCTCTTTATTTCTATCTATTTACATCTACGGTACAAATAGCAGCAGGGTTTACTTCATATCAGTTTACCCCTATAAAGGCCATTTTTACATTAATGTCTATACGTAACAATCTCTCTGCGAATTATACCCATGGTTTGTAACAATGATTGTTTCAGTAATAACTATATCCTAATTGGCCAAACAATCGTCCTTTGCATTGCTGTTTTATCTGTCTTTGGATGCTTAAGTAGTTTAGATGCTAAGCTTTTTCACCTATGTTGTTTTTGTATATCGGTCTGTTCAGGTAAGTAACACGTGGCAGTACCCAGATACTAGATAGGATACAATATCTAGGTATATCCATGATTTTCCATCTTTGTTTGCACATCTTCTCCATACCTTTTTCTTATTTTGATATTGGTTTTTTGTAATATTTTACCAAATATGGTCACTCTTATTAAGCAAAATCTGAAAAATGTGCCCCCCAAAAAATAGACAACTGGTGTTTTGTTTTTGTTAGTAGGGCTAACCTGGTTATCACAAAAGCTTAACTTCTTGTGGAAACAGGAAATTCAATAATGTTTTTATGAAATGAAAGGATATATTATCTACAGACATTCTCTACTATATTCTTGACCAAAACCTTTCAGTATATACATTTTTATTTCATTTTATGTAAGAGTATCGATAACTCACGTATTTTATGAAGGTATTTTTGAAAATTGAAGATTTGATTCTAAAAACACAAACAAACAAAAATTCGTTAAACTTTTTGATGCAAGTTGACATTCATTCGTTCATATACAGTGTTTCAGTACGTGAAGTAAAACACTTTAAACTTGTCTGAATTATTAGTGTTTTACCCAGCTTCTTTACACATAGATACTGAAACACTATATCTAAATGTGCTACTCTTAGGTTCTATTTATTTACATCTAATGTATAGATATCAGCAACACTATTTACTTTATATCAGTTGATCGATATGTATATATATATCCAAATGTATATGCCACAAAAGGAACTTAAAAATAAACAACGCAAAGGTATAAAAAATAATGAAGAAGTAAAGTTGGAAATGCAGAAAGTTAGAAAAGTAGGTCTAAACATAAATAACGCAAGGTGTGCGGACCCATCTTACTATAACCAGTTTGATAATGATGGATATTAGAGAGTAAAGGAAAATATTAACTGGTATAAAACTAAGTAATGTATGTAAGGTTTGAGACTTGTTAAACAAAGCCACCTTCAAAGCTAATTTCATTCTCCATGTAGATAATACATTTTCATAGAGTATGAACTCAATATAACAAAATGCATCGAAAGTTTTCACTTATATTGTAGATGAAGAATAATGACATTTTTCACTGTCGACATCGTGATGTCATTGTGAAATATTCTATAACATCTAGTGAGTGAAAGTCTGGAACGTTCTAATATTGTTTGATATGCTTTTTCTTGTTTTGTTGTGCACATGATTTGTGGTAAATGATGTCTTCTCATTAAATTTTGAAATTATTACGGTAAACATTTATATACAAGTAGTAATTTGTAAACACTATTTTTGTCTTTTTACTGATGAAATAACATTAAAACATTTCATACTAATCACTGATTGTTTAAGATCTACAAACAGGTATTCAGTATTTTAGCGATTTTCCTCTTTTGGTCCTTTTCTAGAAGTATAGCAAAATAGTAATCACAGACAACATGGAATTTGCCACAAACGGAAACGTCTATCTGGCTTACTCATAAATCCATCTGGAGGGATCGATCACTTTCGATTATTTTCATAAAGAACGTCATTAAATATAATGTTTTCTGTAGTAACTGTAACCATCTAAGTCCTCGTAAGCAGGATCCGATTCGAAATTTACCAGAAAGACCTTCACCGCTATAGTTGACGATGGCAACACATTCAACTTGTTTGTATAAGCTTCTTTATCTGCCGAAATAAATGGTTAACATAACCGCTTACATATAAATCACTAAAATATTCATGTAAGACTCGTGTGAACAATCGATAGAGTCTCGACTGAAAAAAACCTGATACCTTTCATCGTTTATCACTATCAATCACATAGATAAAGCATACTGCTCATTAGTGTGAAAATAGCGATCGGCAGATCAACAAGACAAAATGACTTATTGTCAAATAAACAGCTAACAAACATAATCAGTACTGTTAATGATTAATCTACTTTGTTACACTATATATATATATAGTAAACCAAAGACTGTATACTGTATTTTGAGATAAACTATATTGATATGCACTATTTTACTAGATATTTACATAGATGATTTATTAACATGCTATTTCATCCTATCGATGTTATAATCTGCTACATCTCTTTATAATTTCAGTCCCGAATCCCCCGTTGAAAGTCACTGTAAATGAACAAACGAATTCATCCGTTACCTTGACGATCAAGTCACCGTCATCAGGATCTGTGGATTATTACAACGTGACGTTTACCGACGCGGACGGACAAAGGAAGACACGGAGTACACCAAACAATGATACGTCATACACAGTAGATAATCTCACAGCGGGACACAGATATACCTTCTCAGTGGTTACCGTGTATCAGGATCTGACAAGTACACCGTATCCAGGTATATCAACGATCACAGGTGAGTAACAGGTGTATCAGAAAAAAGTATATCGGTCTGTTCAGGTAAGGAACACGTGTCAGTACCCAGATACTAGATAGGATACAATATCTAGGTATACCGGTCTGGTCAGGTAAGTAACACGTGTCTGTACCCAGATACTAGATACGAAACAATATCTAGGTATACCGGACTGTTCAGGTAAGTAACACGTGTCAGTACCCAGATACTAGATACGAAACAATATCTAGGTATACCGATCTGTACCTGTAACACGTGTCAGTACCCAGATACTAGATAGGATTCAATATCTAGGTATACCGGTCTGTACCTGTAACACGTGTCAGTACCCAGATACGAGATAGGATTCAATATCTAGGTATACCGGTCTGTTCAGGTAAGTAACACGTGTCTGTACCCAGATACTAGATAGGATGCAATATCTAGGTATACAGGACTGTTCAGGTAAGTAACACGTGTCAGTACCCAGATACTAGATAGGATACAATATCTAGGTATATCGGTCTGTTCAGGTAAGTAACACGTGGCAGTACCCAGATACTAGATAGGATACAATATCTAGGTACATTGTATATCCATGATTGTCCATCTTTGTTTGCATATCTTCTCCATACCTTTTTCTTATTTTGATATTGGTTTTTTGTAATATTTTACCAAATATGGTCACTCTTATTAGCAAAATCTGAAAAATGTGCCCCCCAAAAATAGACAACTGGTGTTTTGTTTTTGTTAGTAGGGCTAACCTGGTTATCACAAAAGCTTAACTTGTGGAAACAGGAAATTCAATAATGTTTTTATGAAATGAAAGGATATATTATCTACAGACATTCTCTACTATATTCTTGACCAAAACCTTTCAGTATATACATTTTTATTTCATTTTATGTAAGAGTATCGATAACTCACGTATTTTATGAAGGTATTTTTGAAAATTGAAGATTTGATTCTAAAAACACAAACAAACAAAAATTCGTTAAACTTTTTGATGCAAGTTGACATTCATTCGTTCATATACAGTGTTTCAGTACGTGAAGTAAAACACTTTAAACTTGTCTGAATTATTAGTGTTTTACCCAGCTTCTTTACACATAGATACTGAAACACTATATCTAAATGTGCTACTCTTAGGTTCTATTTATTTACATCTAATGTATAGATATCAGCAACACTATTTACTTTATATCAGTTGATCGATATGTATATATATATCCAAATGTATATGCCACAAAAGGAACTTAAAAATAAAACAATGCAGAGGTATAAAAAAATAATGAAGAAGTAAAGTTGGAAATGCAGAAAGTTAGAAAAGTAGGTCTAAACATAAATAACGCAAGGTGTGCGCACCCATCTTACTATAACCAGTTTGATAATGATGGATATTAGAGAGTAAAGGAAAATATTAACTGGTATAAAACTAAGTAATGTATGTAAGGTTTGAGACTTGTTAAACAAAGCCACCTTCAAAGCTAATTTCATTCTCCATGTAGATAATACATTTTCATAGAGTATGAACTCAATATAACAAAATGCATCGAAAGTTTTCACTTATATTGTAGATGAAGAATAATGACATTTTTCACTGTCGACATCGTGATGTCATTGTGAAATATTCTATAACATCTAGTGAGTGAAAGTCTGGAACGTTCTAATATTGTTTGATATGCTTTTTCTTGTTTTGTTGTGCACATGATTTGTGGTAAATGATGTCTTCTCATTAACTTTTGAAATTATTACGGTAAACATTTATATACAAGTAGTAATTTGTAAACACTATTTTTGTCTGTTTACTGATGAAATAACATTAAAACATTTCATACTAATCACTGATTGTTTAAGATCTACAAACAGGTATTCAATATTTTAGCGATTTTCCTCTTTTGGTCCTTTTCTAGAAGTATAGCGAAATAGTAGTCACAGACAACATGGAATTTGCCACAAACGGAAACGTCTATCTGGCTTACTCATAAATCCATCTGGAGGGATCGATCACTTTCGATTATTTTCATAAAGAACGTCATTAAATATAAATGTATTCTGTAGTAACTGTAACCATCTAACTAAGTCCTCGTAAGCAGGATCCGATTCGAAATTTACCAGAAAGACCTTCACCGCTATAGTTGACGATGGCAACACATTCAACTTGTTTGTATAAGCTTCTTTATCTGCCGAAATAAATGGTTAACATAACCGCTTACATATAAATCACTAAAATATTCATGTAAGACTCGTGTGAACAATCGATAGAGTCTCGACTGAAAAAAACCTGACACCTTTCATCGTTTATCACTACCAATCACATAGATAAAGCATACTGCACATTAGTGTGAAAATAGCGATCGGCTGATCAACAAGACAAAATGACTTATTAGTCAAATAAACAGCTAACAAACATAATCAGTACTGTTAATGATTAATCTACTTTGTTACACTATATATCTGTAGTAAACCAAAGACTGTATACTGTATTTTGAGATAAATTATATTGATATGCACTATTTTACTAGATATTTACATAGATGATTTATTAACATGCTATTTCATCCTATCGATGTTATAATCTGCTACGTATCTTTATAATTTCAGTCCCGAATCCCCCTGGAAATGTAACTGTAAATGAACAAACGAACGTCATCCGTTACCTTGACGATCACGTCACCGTCATCAGGATCTGTGGATTATTACAATGTGACGTTTACTGACGCGGACGGACAAAGGAAGACACGGAGTACACCAAACAATGATACGTCATATACAGTAGATAATCTCACAGCTGGACACAGATATACCTTCTCAGTGGTGTCCGTGTATCAGGGTCTGACCAGTACACCGTATCCAGGTGTATCAACATCCACAGGTAAGTAACACGTGTATCAGAAACAGGTATATCGGTCTGTTCAGGTAAGTAACACGTGTCAGTACCCAGATACGAGATAGGACTCAATATCCAGGTATACCGGTCTGTTCAGGTAAGTAATACGTGTCAGTACCCAGATACTAGATAGGATACAATATCTAGGTATAGCGGTCTGGTCAGGTAAGTAACACGTGTCAGTACCCAGATACTAGATAGCATACAATATCTAGGTATACCGGTCTGTACCTGTAACACGTGTCAGTACCCAGATACTAGATAGGATACAGTATCTAGGTATACCGGTCTGTTCAGGTAAGTAACGCGTGTCTGTACCCATGTACTAGATAGGATACAATATCTAGGTATATCGGTCTGCTCAGGTAAGTAACGCGTGTCAGTATCCAGATACTAGATAGGATACAATATCTAGGTATATCCATGATTTTCCATCTTTGTTTACATATCTTCTCCATACCTTTGAATCATGATTTTTAGCAAACAGATACGAACCTTGTCGTACAAAGAACGTTTTTACGATGTACTCCTCTTTGGTTGCAATTACGTTTTTATTTTGATATTCGTTTTTTGTAATATTTTACCAAATATGGTCACTCTTATTAACAAAATCTGAAAAATGTGCCCCCAAACAAATAGACAACTGTTGTTTTGTTTTTGTTAGTAGGGCTAACCTGGTTATCACAAAAGCTTAACTTCTTGTGGAAACAGGAAATTCAATAATGTTTTTTATGAAATAAAGGATATATTATCTACAGACATTCTCTACTATATTCTTGACTAAAACCTATCAGTATATACATATTTATTCCATTTTATGTAAGGAGTATCGATAAGTCACATATTTTATGAAAGTATTTTTGAAAATTGAAGATTTGATTCTAAAAACACAAACAAACAAAAATTCGTTAAACTTTTTGATGCAAGTTGACATTTATTCGTTCATATACAGTGTTTCAGTAGGTCAAGTAAAACACTTTAAACTTGTCTGAATTATTAGTGTTTTACCCAGCTTCTTTACACATAGATACTGAAACACTATATCTAAATGTGCTACTCTTAGGTTCTATTTATTAACATCTACTGTATAGATATCAGCAACAGGATTTACTTTATATCAGTTTACCGATATATATATATATATCCAAATGTATATGCCACAAAAGGAACTTAAAAAAGCAATGCAAAGGTATAAAAAAATAATGAAGAAGTTAAGTTGGAAATGCAGAAAGTTAGAAAAGTAGGTCTAAACATAAATAACGCAAGGTGTGCGGACCCATCTTACTATAACCAGTTTGATAATGATGGATATTAGAGAGTAAAGGAAAATATTAACTGGTATAAAACTATAAAGTAATGTATGTAAGGTTTGAGACTTGTTAAACAAAGCCACCTTCAAAGCTAATTTCATTCTCCATGTAGATAATACATTTTCATAGAGTATGAACTCAAGATAACAAAATGCATCGAAAATTTTCACTGATATTGTAGATGAAGAATAATGACATGTTCCACTGTCGACATCGTGATGTCATTGTGAAATATTCTATAACATCTAGTGAGTGAAAGTCTGGAACGTTCTATTATTGTTTGATATGTTATATACTTAGTAAAGTCTTCTTCTTGTTTTGTTGTGCACATGATTTGTGGTAAATGATGTCTGCTCATTAACTTTTCAAATTATTACGGTAAACATTTATATACAAGTAGTAATTTGTAAACACTATTTTTGTCTGTTTACTGATGAAATAACATTAAAACATTACATACTAATCACTGATTGTTTAAGATCTACAAACAGGTATTCAATATTTTAGCGATTTTCCTCTTTTTGTCCTTTTCTAGAAGTATAGCAAAATAGTAGTCACAGACAACATGGAATTTGCCTCAAACGGAAATGTCTATCTGGCTTACTCATAAATCCATCTGGAGGGATCGATCACTTTCGTGTCGATGTTTTAGTAAACGTTTATTTAAGATGTAAAAAGGAGTAATTACCTATACAAGAAATAATGAGCCATAATTCTTCCGCACTATTCGCAATAGTTAATTACATAATAACTGTATGTAATATGAGAAATTATTCTTAATAAGGAATCTTTTCAAATTGGACCTTCAGCTTCGGTTAAAATCCCTAATAAAAACTGTACCTATATTATCAAAGGATAATAGCAAATTCAGTAGCTGTAGTAAAATTAAGCCTTTGATATTTCCTAGTGTCGCCGCTAACACTGGCTTGCCTATATCCTGATATAACATCCACGCTAAAGTGTATGAAACGTAAGTTCGTGTTTTCGTTGCCTCAGTGCGTACTGTTTGAAATTATATCTGGTGATTTTTTTTATTTTTTTATTTTTTTGAAAACTCATCTCCATTTTATTTTCATAAAGAACGTCATTAAATATAAACGTATTCTGTAGTAAATGTAACAAGATCATAATTGCTTATATGATCAGAATCTAACTAAGTCCTCGTAAGCAGGATCCGATTTGAAATTTACCAGAGAGACCTTCACAGTTGACGATGGCAACACATTCAACTTGTTTGTATAACCTTCTTTATCTGCCGAAATAAATGGTTAACATAACCGCTTACATATAAATCACTAAAATATTCATGTAAGACTCGTGTGAACAATCGATAGGGTCTCGACTGAAAAAAACCCTGACACCTTTCATCATTTATCATTACTAATCAATTAGATAAAGCATACTGCACATGACCTAGTGTGACAATAGCAGTCGGCTGATCAACACAACAAAATGACTTATAGTCAAATAAACACCTAACAAACATAATCAGTACTGTTAATGATTAATCAACTTTGTTACACTATATATCTGTAGCAAACCAAAGACTGTATACTGTATTTTGAGATAAATTATATTGATATGCACTATTTTACTAGATATTTACATAGATGATTTATTAACATGCAATTTCATCCTATCGATGTTATAATCTGCTACGTATCTTTATAATTTCAGTCCCGAATCCCCCTGGAAATGTCTCTGTAAATAAACAAACAACGTCATCCGTTACCTTGACGATCACGTCACCGTCATCAGGATCTGTGGATTATTACAGTGTGACGTTTACTGTCGCGGACGGACAAAGTGAGACACGGAGTACACCAAACAATGATACGTCATTTACAGTAGATAATCTCACAGCGGGACACGGATATACCTTCTCAGTGGTGTCCGTGTATCAGGGTTTGACCAGTACACCGTATCTAGGTGTATCAACGTCCACAGGTGAGTTACACGTGTATCAGAAACAGGTATACCGGTATGTTCAGGAAAGTAACAGTTTCAGTACCCAGATACTAGATAGGATACAATATCTAGGTACACCGGTCTGTACCTGTAACACGTGTCAGTACCCAGATACTAGATAGGATACAATATCTAGGTATACCGGTCTGTTCAGGTAAGTAACAGTTTGAGTACCTATATACTAGATAGGATACAATATCTAGGTATATCCGCATGTAACGGTACATTGCACATTGATGACTTTCCATCTTTGTTCACATATTTTCTCTATACCTTTTGATTATGATATGTAGCAAACTGATACGAACACATCGTACAAAGAACGTTTTAACGATGTGCTCCTCTTTGATTGCTTTCACCTTTTTGTTTTGATGTTGTATAAGGTTTTTTTTATATAATAATTTACCAAAATTTTGTCAATCTTAGCAAAAACAAATCTTCAAAATGTGCAGTATGTTCGGTGTAACTGGCCCAACTATTAAGGGATTTTGTCTTTGATTTACCAGTTCCAAGTAGACCTACTGCCTTAGAAATTTGATAATTTTTTATCCAAGACCATTTATTAGTTTTTTAACATTATTTTCGTGTAAAAATCAACACTCCATTAATGTATCACTTACTTTGTGCTATTTCTATTTTTGATTGATTTTACCGCCATTATTTGTTGTTTTACTGATACAGTAATATCTTTAATTACAATCTAATGAAAGGCGACAATGCCAACAGCACAATACGAACTTTATGGAGGCAAGCCCTACCTGGTAAGAGACAGTCTAATCTGAGTGGAGTAGAGTAGACTTGTAGGCCAGAGTTCGTCATTTATGTTTTTGTAGCGGATTTTATTTCTTTTAAATCAGATAATGCTGCTGAAAACGGCATACCTACATGTACATCCTCCTCGTCTATAATTTAAGCATGCTAATTACAATAATCATATTGTTGTATATACGTGAATGAATCAACCCATATACAGTGCATATAAACCACGTATAATGATTTAAACATTTATAATTTAATTATTCCTTTAGTAGCCGATATATCAATATTTAATGTTTATCATCAAATAACTCTTGAGACTTCTTTAACATTTCTGTGGCATTGCTTTGTGTCTATAAAGGTTTGAATTATGCTTCATTTGTGTTTTGATTTGTCAAATATTTCTGTTTGTATATTTGACTGGCACGATTGCACACGACAAATAAACAATGAAACAATGTAGTAATACCTTTATATTAACATTGCAATGATATTCTAAAACTCACTTCCAAATGACCATGTTTTACATACCAAGCGGACATGTTTACATTGTGGATTATAGCAATGTGTATCGGTTGTGTAACAATGAATGCTTTAGATAAACACATGTCCAGATCGGCAAACAATCGTTCATTGCTTCGTGCTACTATTGTATCTCTATCTTTGTATGCTTTAGTAGTTTAGGTGTTATGCTTATTTTACCGAATATAATGTTGTTTTTATAGATCACAATGTTGTTTTCAGTCAACAATAATTTATTCTATTTTATATACAGCACGATTTGTTTACTGTATTTATTTGTTTTACTCGAAACTAAACAATGTTCCCCTCACTTTTTCGTAAATCATAAATACAATGAATAAATACAGAGGTGTGAGCAAACGGTAGTGTAATATCTGTAGTTAAGTTAAAGTGGTCTTTTTGAAATATTTCCAATATCCTTCTGTTACTAAACGACTTGTTGTGATATCAACATTTTACCCCCTTTCTACCATTTCTATTCTGCATGACAACGCACAGTTACTCTACATCTTTATTAATTATCTATTTATTGGACAACGTTCGATTCATGTTTTTTCCAATAAAAATAATAGTAAACCATCTATCTGGAATAATATAATATACATACAGAATAAGTTATTTCAAATCCCAGAAACAATGAGCCTTAATTCGTCCTTGGTATTCGCAATAGTTTATTACTTAAATTGACTGTATGCATTATATGATCAATGAATTTTATAAGGAAATTCATCAAATGGGGGGCCTATGTCCAGAAATAACATCCACATTAAAATGTGTGAAACGTTAAGTTCGTGTTTTTGCTGAGACTAAGTTTCTCAAGTGCGTTAGGAAATAAAGATTGATAAGCTTCCTACTACCAAACGATTATTTTCATGTTGAAAGTCATTAAATATGTGGAGGATATTGCATGGTTTCCCGTTTAATATAAAATATATTTCACAAGTATTACAGAATATCGATATTCTCACGAGTGCGAAGTTATATCAAAAGAGAAACCATTCAGTTTTCTTTTTATTGCATTTAATGCTGAAAATATTTTAAAAAACATCGAAAAATTAACACTGTCACAAAGTGTGGGAATTAGAAACATAATTCATGACGTCATCTGCTTGTGACGTCACTGCACGTCAACTTGACGTGGCCATTTTTGAAAGGACTGATGAACGCAATTTAAGCGTTTTCTGCTGGTGTACGAGAATCTGAGCATAAATACCTAACGCCAAGTCGGTATTTTGTTCAAACCTACTCTGATTATTTCAGAAATACAGAAATACAGGAAAATAAGTAATTCATCTATCTTCGCTTCGATTTGGAATATCGCCAAGTTTTAATGAGGTGAATACAAAGGTTCGTTCTGATTGGTCAAAAACGAAAAACTTTTATTTTCACTCTGGACTCATCTCTTCAGTGAAAATACAAGTTTTATTAGTTTGATATATTTCTATATTTCACTGTCAAAAATGCAATAAAACCGTATTCAACAGTAGCTGTAATCCGCGTAAGCAGGATTCCACTTGAAATTTACAAGATCAAACTTCAATTGACGATGGCAACACATTCATCTTAGGTGGAATAAACTTCTATATCTGCCGTAATAAATGGTAAACATGACCGCTAACATATAAATAACTAAAATATTCACATGAGATTGTATAAATTTCTATTTGAAACATTTCATATAATGTTTATTGAAAAATAACCCGCACACCTTTCGTCGTTAATCACCAATTATCCCACTGATATGCACTATTTTACTAGCGACGAATACCATAATTTATTTATTCAAGTATAATTACATTCTTTCTATATTATAGTCTTACACTACATTTCTTTATTATTTCAGTCCCGAATCCCCCGTTGGATGTCACTATAAATGGCCAAACAACGTCATCCGTTACCTTGGCGATAACGTCACCGTCATCAGGATCTGTGGATTATTACAATGTGACGTTTACTGACGCGGACGGACAAAGTGAGACACGGAGTACACCAAACAATGATACGTCATATACAGTAGATAATCTCACAGCGGGACACGGATATACCTTCTCAGTGGTGTCCGTGTATCAGGGTCTGACCAGTACATCGTCTACAGATGTATCAACGTCCACAGGTAAGTTAAACGTACATATCCGTACCTAGATAGTTGATTTTACCCTGATATACGAACCTCTACATGTACGTTACACGTGTATCCGTACCTAGGTAATACACCGTATAAAGGTGTATCACCATCCATATGAGAGTGTTTATCTATGTAAATAATATACCTTACCCAGGTATACCGGCCTTTACAGGTAAATCACTCGTGTATCTGTACCTAAATAATATACCTTACCCAGGTAAATGGAGCTCTACAGGTAAGACACACGTTATCAGTACCGAGATAGAATCCCTTACCCAGGTAAACAAGCCTCTTCAGGTTATCCGTGTATCGTAACCTAAATAGTATATTCTATCCATGTATACCGGCCACTACTGGTATACAGTACATTGAAACAACGGCTTTATCGAAGAACCAAGCCCTGTCACATTATGCTGACACGGGGAACCAGTCAACCACTCCTAAAATGCCGAGCAACAATCATTTTTATAAATTCATTGATGTCTTGGCCAAGGTCAAAAGTGATACGTTAAGAAGAAATTGAAAAGAAAAAGGGGAATATCTAATTTTCAAGCTAAGATACAAATTTATTTGAAATAGTAGATACAATTCTTAAGTCATACTTACACCAGCAAGCTGAGTATTGCTCTATGACGTTCGGGAGCGATGTTATCTGGGGAAGACATTCACAAGTTATCTCTGCAGATATCGGTTTTGATCGGTCAGGAATTTCGTCTATATTTTTGGCTTAGGGATACAGACAATACAATTTGGTTCAATTTCACATTTTACCACATTTAACAAACTACTTCCTTATTACTAGTCATTAAATGTGATTCTCAACGTCAATGTCACTATAAATAAATAACTTTAATTTCCTTTATTTTGTCTTTCTACTTGTTAGGGGTTACTTTCTGGGACAAAAGGATCAAGGGAATGGTGTCGTTCAACAATACCTTGCACTCATAATTAACTCTGGTTCTCCTAATGTGAATATAATATATAAATATATATGTATAAATGTATTTGTGATACAGATGAAGGCTCCAAATCAAAGTATTTTTTCCATACAATGTACATACCGGCAACTGTCCGCTTTTGTTTAAAAAAAGTTTTATTTTTAAATGTTAATACATACTTTGATATAATACAGAATATAAGGAATCTTTCTTCAAGAGTAGACTCTTATATTAAGCCATCTGCCAATAATTGAAAGATTACAGTGTAATACAATTAGGTAAAATAACATCAATGATTACATAAACTTCGGAAATACCTTCAGAAATACAGCGGGCTGAAGTTAGCAGCGGATTCGTTATTCGTTATTGGGGATTCGAATAACGAATCCGCTGCCAGCAGCGGATTGGGGATTCGAATATCGAATCCGCTGCCAGCTGCCAGCAGCGGATTGGGGATTCGAATAACGAATCCGCTGCCAGCAGCGGATTGGTGATTCGAATAACGAATCCGCTGCCAGCAGCGGATTGGGGATTCAGTTTTTTATGTTTAAATGATGTTTCTTTTTATTGACGTTTTGACGATTGGATTCAAATAACAAATCCGGTTCAGCCGTGGATTAGAGATTCAGTTACATATAAGTATTTTTCTTTTAATATGTGATTGGGGATTCGAATAACGAATCCGCTGCCAGCAGCGGATTGGGGATTCGAATAACGAATCTGCTGCCAGCAGCGGATTGGGGATTCAGTTTTTTATGTTTAAATTATGTTTCTTTTTATTGACGTTTTGACGATTGGATTGAAATAACAAATCCGTTTCAGCCGTGGATTAGAGATTCAGTTACATATAAGTATTTTTCTTATTATATGGGATTGGGGATCTCGAATAACGAACCCGCTGCCAGCAGCGGATTGGGGATTCGAATAACGAATCCGCTGCCAGCAGCGGATTGGGGATTCGGTTTTTTATGTTTAAATTATGTTTCTTTTTATTGACATTTTGACGATTAGATTGAAATAACAAATCCGTTTCAGCCGTGGACTAGAGATTCAGTTACATATAAGTATTTTTCTTATTATATGGGATTGGGGATATCGAATAACGAACCCGCTGCCAGCAGCGGATTGGGGATTCGAATAACGAATCCGCTGCCAGCAGCGGATTGGGGATTCAGTTTTTTATGTTTAAATGATGTTTCTTTTTATTGACGTTTTGACGATTGGATTCAAATAACAAATCCGGTTCAGCCGTGGATTAGAGATTCAGTTACATATAAGTATTTTTCTTATTATATGGGATTGGGGATATCGAATAACGAACCCGCTGCCAGCAGCGGATTGGGGATTCGGTTTTTTATGTTTAAATTATGTTTCTTTTTATTGACGTTTTGACGATTGGATTGAAATAACAAATTCGTTTCAGCCGTGGATTAGAGATTCCGTTACATATAAGTATTTTTCTTATTATATGGGATTGGGGATATCGAATAACGAACCCGCTGCCAGCAGCGGATTGGGGATTCGAATAACGAATCCGCTGCCAGCAGCGGATTGGGGATTCGGTTTTTTATGTTTAAATTATGTTTCTTTTTATTGACGTTTTGACGATTGGATTGAAATAACAAATCCGTTTCAGCCGTGGATTAGAGATTGAGTTACATATAAGTATTTTTCTTATTATATGGGATTGGGGATATCGAATAACGAACCCGCTGCCAGCAGCGGATTGGGGATTCGAATAACGCATCCGCTGCCAGCAGCGGATTTGGGATTCAGTTTCTTAAGCCTAATTGCTATTTTTATACCCCCGCCATGAAATGGTGGGGGATGGTGGTATAGAGGAGTGTCTTCAGTAATACCAACTATATTTTATGAATGTGGCTAATTATTTGATATTTTTAAAAAAAATATTAGCAACACGAATGAAATATATTTGGTATTACTGAAGATACTGTTAGATATTCTGTTCATTACATTCCATAGTAAAATATACCGAGGCAGCTCAATCTCTCCCAGAATCCATTGTAGTCCCTTGTCAGTGGCTTACAAATGTACGCAAAATTGTGACGTTATATGGCCTATATTCTATCTTACATTATACATCCTATAATTTCAAATCTTTACTTTCCGCATTGTCGTTTTTAATCAGTGTTCTGATTGGTCAAATCAGAAAAAGTGATATTTTTCAAAATATCATTTTGATAGAATGAATAATTCTCAATATATTTGATTCGTTATTCGAATCCCCAATCCGCTGCTGGCAGCGGATTCGTTATTCGAATTCCCCAATAACGAATAACGAATCCGCTGCTAACTTCAGCCCGCTGTTTAAACAATGCTTCACTTATAAGTAGGCTAGTCGAATTGACGCACGTGCTAAGATTCCAAAATACAGCTGTTTTCTGTCACTGCCGTATACAGAAAAAAATATATATGGTGGGTGTATTCCGCATATGCGGTGGCAGTTGCAGGATAAATATATATATATACAGCTTATTAAATATTTCTTTATTATAATTGCAATACATATCAGGATCTCCATGAAATAACTTCCTGATGTCCATGGCTACACCTAACTTTACTATGGTTTCAGCTTGTATTATAGTTCCTACATTAGACGAGAAAATGAGAGGTGGTTTCAATACAATCACAGGCTAGATTAAGAAATATGATTACTTTATAAAAAAAACATTCCATTTGTTGTTTTAAACAGTCAGAAAACGTATGAAGAGATAGAGAGAGATGAATTAAATAAGTTTGATGGTGAAATAGCCAATTGTACTGGCCTATTTCAGAAGTGTGGGATTTATTAGTTCTGGCTCACAGGCTTTATTTGTATCGATACGTTTCAGGGTATCTTCATTATCAGTAGGTGAAATACGTATATTATCCAGTAATGGATTTGGAGGAAGTGTCATATGTCGATCATCGATAGTCGCTTGTATCTCAGAAGAAACTGTTGACCCTCCTTTTCCCTTGCAGAACAGTTTGAGTTGAGTTTGGTGAATCAAAAGTTTGTTTGAAGAATGGCATTGTAATTCTTCACAAGTCACGTGGGCTTAAGTTTTTATCATATCTAAGTTTTTCTATATATCAAAAAGTTACTGTATTCCTCTTGTGCCCCCATTCAGGAAACTGATCCCTGACGTTGGAAGACTTATTTGTTAATTGATAGTTGTCCATTGCGCAGACAGTCAATGTTGCCCTATACATGTTTGTCTGTAATATATATAGTTGTCCATGGCTCGGACACAGTCAATGCTGGCCTCTACATGTATGTCTGTGATCTATATAGTTGTCCATGGCGCGGACACAGTCAATGTTGGCCTATACATGTATGTTTGTGATCTATATAGTTGTCCATGGCGCGGACAGTCAATGTTGGCCTATACATGTATGTCTGTAATATATATAGTTGTCATGGCGCGGACACAGTCAATGCTGGCCTATACATGTATGTCTGTGATCTATATAGTTGTCCATGGCGCGGACAGTCAATGTTGGCCTATACATGTATGTCAGTGATCTATATAGTTGTCCATGGCTCGGACAGTCAATGTTGGCATATACATGTATGTCTGTTATCTATATAGTTGTCCATGGCTCGGACACAGTCAATGCTGGCCTTTACATGTATGTCTGTAATCTATATAGTTGTCCATGGCTCGGACACAGTCAATGCTGGCCTTTACATGTATGTCTGTAATCTATATAGTTGTCCATGGCTCGGACACAGTCAATGCTGGCCTATACATGTATGTCTGTAATCTATATAGTTGTCCATGGCTCGGACACAGTCAATGCTGGCCTCTACATGTATGTCTGTAATCTATATAGTTGTCCATGGCTCGGACACAGTCAATGCTGGCCTATACATGTATGTCTGTGATCTATATAGTTGTCCATGGCTCGGACACAGTCAATGCTGGCCTATACATGTATGTCTGTTATCTATATAGTTGTCCATGGCTCGGACACAGTCAATGCTGGCCTTTACATGTATGTCTGTAATCTATATAGTTGTCCATGGCTCGGACACAGTCAATGCTGGCCTTTACATGTATGTCTGTAATCTATATAGTTGGCCATGGCTTGGACAGTCAATGCTGGCCTATACATGTATGTCTGTGATCTATATAGTTGTCCATGGCTCGGACACAGTCAATGCTGGCCTATACATGTATGTCTGTGATCTATATAGTTGTCCATGGCTTGGACAGTCAATGCTGGCGTATACATGTATGTCTGTGATCTATATAGTTGTCCATGGCGCGGACGGTCAATGTTGGCCTATACATGTATGTCTGTAATCTATATAGTTGTCCATGGCTCGGACACAGTCAATGCTGGCCTATACATGTATGTCTGTAATCTATATAGTTGTCCATGCCTCGGACACAGTCAATGCTGTCCTATACATGTATGTCTGTGATCTATATAGTTGTCTTCATTATGTTTCCCTACGGTTATATATATGGACAGGATATCCTATTTTTGTTAAAGTAACGAAGACGATAAAACTTGTGACCATTATTACATCAATAAGACTTCTGCATGTTTCTGCCATACGGTTCACATATAATTTGTAAAAGATTAAAATTGTTTAAGATATTTTTTAAAATGTTTTTGACTTGTTGGGTATCAAAATTTCTTTGTTAAAATCGGAAATAATGATCATTTTTCCAACTTACACTTAATTCATATTTAGTAGAATATTCAACAATATTTAATAAATCAAATATATATATGTATATAGAAGGTAGCGACAAGTCGAGTACCTTTGGTATCGTTGATTCCTATTAGATTGCTTCCGAATTGTTACTTTGCTGGTCCGTTCTTACAGTTTATATGTTATATGGGTTTTCACGTAAGTCATTAACTCACCTGTCCAGTGAAATAGTAGTTTGGAACCTTTTTAATAAACTATTGTCGATGGAAGGAGCTTAAGCCTCACTTTGAATTACTATGTCCTCATCTTCCAAACACAATTGATAAACCTTACCAATAATACGACGTGTATTAGGCCTATGGTGACCTAATTTTAAATTTTTGGACCTAGGATAAGTTTAATGTCATTGTATTATTCGAGAAAAATATATTTGGTCAATGGCAAGACGTCAAGTCTAATAAATTTAAGTAAAACCTTTTTATGGCATGTGAATATTTTCTGACAACTTATAAAGTTAGAATTTTAAGAACTATATTTCAAAGATAACAAGAGTAGTATCGGTTTTTGATCATAGCAAAGAAAATGAATGCAAACAAAACGTCAAAAAGAGAAAATAGGTTTCTCCTTCATTGTCCTAAGGGTTAAATGCGATATCACTATTCGTTATCGGAAGTAAGCGAGTGAGTGAGGATGGTTTAAGGCTATCACGAAGATATGGTACACTTTAACAGAGTTGTTAACTTGAAATGGCTATACTGGTTTCCATCAATGGTAATTATCAAACTTCTGGATAATTGGAAGGAGAGAAGAACAGAAAGAAAGTAAAGACAAGACAAGAAAAGCAATGTCAAGAAGAGAAATAATTTATATTTTGAACATATGATCACTGTTATTACAACCTTGATATATGATATATTAAAATATAGGCTATAGCTACAAAGTACATTTTTATCTCGATAATATCAAATATATGGTAAATGTAAAATGAGTGGGGAATTTATAACATTGTGATGATTACAATGATTTATATATATATATTTGAATTTGAAAGAGCTATAAATATAAATTCCATGAATTTGCTTATCTATTATCATATATAATGACGAATTATTGATCAACTATGACTAATTCATCATTTATCGTTACGTCACAGTGCCGGCTACCCCAGAAATGAGCGGACATTCGACGACAAACAACACAATAACAGTTACTTTAACATCCAATGGAGGTGTTGATGGGTACATCGCCAGTGAATATTGTGTCAGTAGTGATGACATCCGTCATAGTGTTAGTACGAACACGACAGCCGTAACAATAACTGGTCTCAGTCCGGGTACCACCTGTGACCTTACTGTGGTCGCTGTGTTTACTGGACTCAACAGCTCTGTCGCGCACTTCTCAGGTCTTAGCGTCAGTGAATCAGGTAAGTACTCATATTACACTAGCTTTCTGTATTCGATGTTATGCTGATTTATCCTGGCTTCATTCCATTACTTTTTGTTGAGTTTTCATGTCATGATTCCATTATTTATTTACCACACTCGTCAATGGGTTTTTGGTGTAAGCTGATAGCCATTATAATATATTTTACAATATTGCTATCAGAATCAAGTTCATTCTATGTGACACTGATTAACATAAAAATGTCCGATTTCAGACGTTTTTTAACGGGATTTTTTTGCGAGAATCGTTAATGAAACAGAAGACTTTCCCAGGTAACTGGTCCAATCAGGACCTGTATTGGAGATACGGAAGCCCTGCAGTAATCACTTCTGGCTATAACTTTGATCGATTTACATGAAAAAATTATGCTACATATGTCAAAGTCAAGGTCAATGGGTTCTAAGATCATGGTCGTCAGGTTCAAAGGTCAAGGTCACATTTTAATCATTTCGCTGATGCACATTTTGTTATGGCACTTTGTTGGTATGGATTAAACAAAGATTCAACTGAACAAAGGTCAAAATGCCTATGGCAAAGGTCATGGTCAAATTTTCAGTGTTTTAATCGTAAACATTTTTGCCATTATCAAGCAAAGATGGGCGAAGGGTAAGAAGGAGCGAACTGATTAAGGTCAATGTCATCAGGTCAGAGGTCAATGTTAAATTTTGTATCTTTTTATTGAACATTTTGTTATGACATTATAAAGCATTATCTAAAATAAAAAGGATTCAAAACACCAGAGGTTAAGATCACAAGGCCAAAGAACTTTGTCCATTTAAGATATCTATTCACTGATTCGTGATGTAGTTATAATGTTATGTTAGTCAGAGTTTAACGAGGAATATACTGATTTATGGCCAAGGTCAATGTCATGGCCAAAATTATATATTTTAGTAATGAATGTTTTTTAAGCTATGAAGCAAAGATGGTCAGACCTAAACAAGGAGACAACTGACCAAATGTCAAGGTCAATGGGTCCAAAGGTTCCAGCTCAATGTCAGGTTTAGTATATTTCTCTAATGCACATTTCGTTATGAAGCAAAATTTGGTATGACTTCAATGGATAAGTCCACTGACCATATCATGGTCACGGGATTTTAGTTTTTTGTTGGGTTTATCGTCCCGAAACCAGTACGGGTCATTATGAGGCGGGGAGTCCTTGCTCAAGCAAGCGGCTACCTCACTGAACAACATCACGGAGGCTCTTTGCAAGTCATCCATAACAATCACGGTACAATGTCTTTCTAAATTCTCCGTTTCTAAGCTTCTTTAGAATCACAAACCGCAACTTGTAAGGAGTGTCGAACCATCACCTTAGCTCTTCATCCGAGGTTATGGCCAACGCTTTAAGTGAACTATCGCAGCCCCTCACTGGATTAAAGGTCAAAGTCATTTGGATCCAAAGGTCAAAGACAATAAATCAATATGGGCTGATCTCTTCTTGACTATTATGAGGGATATATTTCCACAAGACAGAGCCCTTGCTGACCTATCGTTGTTCTAGATTTTGAGCTACTGTACAACAGCCACTTATAGCTGGCATCGCCGACTTTAGCGAGGACAAATTCATTCTACACTCTTTTCATTTCTAAGATAAATCCCGGTGAGCTCAGGATGGGACAGGAAATTAGTCTTCTCGAAGGAAACAGACAACTCTTGGGCCCTTGCCGTCGAATATTATGTTTAGTCTCAGGTTTTCCAATTGGCAATCGATAAGGCAAATCTGCGACTGTTTCTTTGATAAAAAAAAAACCCCGAAAAAACCCCTACATATATATATAGATAGTACTTTTGATTGATTCTGGCGTCATTTCCAAGAAATAGGCATAGAAAAATGTCAGTGCTGGTTAAACTGGCTAAAGTGAGGCGAAGCCTATATCGTTTCCGCAACGTTGATTCCGAAAGCAATAAAGAGGTTGCATGGTTTAATTCAGCCAATAGCGAAATGCTTGTATATTACATGAACGATTCAACAATCACCGGAACGGATAAGGTAGGCCAATTCATCGATAAAAAAGCATACGTTATCGCGACAAGTTTCCTCTAACGAACGTTATCAAAGATCAAATATCTAATCATGATACAGGTTACAGATCAATGAATACATGGAGAGAAAAAAAGCAGTAAATTGAATCAGAGACGTATAACGTCACGTGACATATACGTCTCTGATTGAATGCACTACTATACAAATTTAGAAACCAAAATATACCGGGACAGTTACTCATAAGAATCTTATACGTAGGGAATCTTATACGAAGGGAATCGCGAAGTGGTTTATCAAGGAACACGACAGACAGTTCAAGATTAATAGATCTAAGAATCAAACTTAATCATAGTATGCCAATTCAAGTGAGCTTTAAATAGGTAAATCTGCATATCTCAGCACAACGTTAACGCAACCACAACCTTTTTAAGTTAATAACATTTCCAATCCGGTTCCAGTATTATGTATACTGTGTTGGTGCTACTGTTTACCTAAACATTAGCTACTCTTGTTATATACTAGATGATCTAAATGTTTCTTATATCTCTGTTCCATATCTTATATTAGCTACCAACCAAGAGAAATGTACTCCCATGACAACGTTCTGTCAGGTTACAAACTGATCCGACAATGATTACCTAAAATACATAAGATACTGTGAAGTCATTGAACGCAATCTTCGATTTTAATTCATAACAGAGTAATAGTTATCGCTTCAACATTCTTCTTTATTGTCGGTCAATTAAAGAGATGGTAACTGTCTCTGCAGTTTCTTAATTTACCGCAAGAGTTCCTTTGGTATGGGTATGGTAGCTAGTGACTATTGTCTTAAACTATGTGGTACAATTGTTCATCATAATTACATTGAATGATATCTATCAATATAAGATAAAATAAGTCGTGTGCCTTGTATTATCATTGAACTGCGTCCCTTCTCAACTACCCTTGTGTGTTTTATCTTCCTGTCCAGTCTAAACATCAACTTCCAGTTAAACCTCTAACCGACGAAACATTGTCCTTCACAGAAATTGTCTCTACATATTGCAATGTATTGTTTTATAGGTTCCGGCCAAGTCAGAACTCTAGCCACACAAACATTGTCCTACACAGCTATTGTCTGTATATATGATGTCTTATTTATAAATTGTAGGTCCCGGTCCAGTCGGAACTCTAGCCGCCCAATCATTGTCCTACACAGCTATTAGTGTGACGTGGAACAAACCATCACAGCCAGCTGGTGTCATCACACAGTACAGTGTCTATGTCACGGATCACGAGGGGAGATGTGTACAACATGTACAGCTGTGTACGACCCTACTGTACGGCTACACGGGTACAACATAGATCCATTTATCATATATTACGTTTTTCGAGTACATTTTGTGGAATTGTTGCACGTATATGTATTTTAATATTGCAAGAAAAATACAGTAGCAGTTAAAATAAAAAATAAAACATAGTGATGGTTATATGTATCCTAAGCAAAATTGCAAAATTACTGGAAATCATATCAAAAAAATTAATTTGGGAGATAGATTGATCAAATACAACTTTACGAAACTGAATTTTGCGAAGAAACGAGAATTTGGCAAAATCAACAGAAATAACTGTTTGAAGTAAGTTCTGAAAACTAAAAAACATTTTCTTGGAATAAGTTTCGTCATAATTCTTGGAGTAATGAACGAAAGCTACATTGTATTAATACTTGATACCTGTACAAGTATAAAACATTTTTCAGAATATCTGACATGACATAGATAGGCTGTATATATGGTTATATTGTACAACATTTGCTATATTTGAAAGGATTTGCCTTTGGTTCATGTTTTACAATTCTCCTTGATAAGCCACCCCGGACGTGTGACATTACCCGGAGTAAGACATTCACCGACGACCAGACAGATTTTAATGAGATCATTGATGGTTTGTTGGCGTATACACGGTACACGTTCACTGTGTACGCCTACACTGTCGCCGGACAGGGGGCCGAATTATCCACGGCATCCTACACCAGCCAATCAGGTACGTACAGTATCTGGGTTAATGATAAGAGCGATTCCGAACGGCATGTTAGTATATTTATGTTAACTTAATCAAAGCTAAACACATGAAGGTTTACGACAAAATCGTGTGATGACTCGTAAAGCTCATCTTTTCCTGCAACTTACGTTACTTTGCTTCAAAAACTTTTCTAGAAATTAAATGAGATACAAATATCACATGCATGCGTCTCTCCTACATTGCTGAATTGATCCGAGAAGTTTGGTAACTAAACACCTACGATAATGTTAATATTAACTTAGTACCTTTTTGACCTTTGTATACATAGTCAGATACACTGAATGTAACCGACAAGGTACTTCACAATGGTACGTAGCGCATAATTATTTGACTGAAAACTATTTTGTGCCAAAAATTTGGGTAAGCTAACACGGGAACAACTGCCAAATATACTGTGTCCTGTATTCAACGCACTAGAAAATCGCCCTACCGGTTTCCATAATTCACGGCGGTTTCTCTTATTCACAAATCATGCAGTATTGTTATTTACACTAAAGATGTTCAACAAGAAAAGAAACAAACAACTTTTTTGTCACATTTCGGCAATTATCAGTGGTGTGAAAATCTCCCCCCACAATCTTTTGTAAATCGTTCACATCATGTGACTAGGCATTGGAAAGCCATAATAGATTTTAAGACAAATTCGTATGATTCCTACTTTACGTAACCCAAATCATGGATATTAAGTACACACAGAGTTGATGTTCATCCCCATTTATAACCATATTATTACGTAATTACATTACATAATGATATACCCTTATCGGTTTTTATATAAGTGGTAGTTTATATGATTGGTAGGTTTGAAATACTTTTTATACCTAAACAAAGTGCCATTATTCCCTGAAATAGCTAGAGCACTAGATACGTAGGTTTTTTATATTTCAAACGGTATCTATAGTGTATTCTAAATTGGTCAGTTCCTTTGTTTTTGATTTTCAGGACCTCATTATATCACTGATTTAGTAAAGGTAAACACTACATCATCAACAATAACCATTTCCTTCCACGAACCGGAACCAAGCACTGGCCCAATAACACGGTACCAAGTCCGGTATGTTTACAAGGAACGGGTTTGTAAGGACGGGCTTAGTAACGGTGACGATATCACCCAGAACACCAGCTGTATCCCCTCAAGTGGACGGACTGTCTGCTCCATACAACACCTCTACCCCTACTGGGACTACAGTATCAGTGTAAGGGCGTACACCATGGTAGGACCCGGTAACTGGAGTAACCCCTTACTACAGAGAACTGACGAGGACAGTGAGTATCATCTATTGGCTGTGTCCCGTGTATTACCTGTATGTGAAATGACACCAACAACATATTATTTTATATTTATCTCGAATTATTTATCTGTATGCCATTCGTAATTTAATATAAAATTATAATTCTCATCTTTTTTGTGCTTCTAGTTTGAATATTTTGGTCCGGAATTAACGGGATACTGGTTTATAATCCAAATGTCTAATTATGACTGGTAATGTAACGTTAATAAATATATGGTTCTCGGGGCCGTTGACGGGAAGCTTTGTTTATCAATGGTACGATTTGAATGTGATCCCTGTCTTCATTTTCATTCTAGAACCGAGTGTTATCGATATTGATAGTCTCCATCCCACACTGGTCACAGCCGGCAGTGTCACTTTGGAGTGGTCTGCCCCTTGTCCCCCTAACGGTGTTATCGGTAACTACCTCATACACTGGAATACGTCATCAACTATCAACACATCAGATAGTTCCATGTCCTACACAATACCGGGTCTACAGCCATACAGGAACTATACGTACCAGGTCGCCGCTGTGACGGGGGCGGGTATAGGGAATTATACCTCAGTAAAAACCGTCACGACTTTAACTGATGGTAAATATACATCATAGATAAATAAATATATCATCAGTACTATAACACATACAGGTCACAATATATTCATTGTAATTGTCTATAGTATTGTGTGATGTTCACTGAGACAAAATAGCGTGACCATGCCCCAATTTTTTTGGTTTCACCTTGATATTTTCCTGTTTAATTGTAAATCAATCAATCAAAAAAAAAAAAAATTATGTGAGTCATAAATCACAAATACATTGTATAAGTATAAAGTTAAAAGTATAAACATTGTTTAATATCGGAAATCGGTCATCTTAACCATAATAAAATATAAAATACTGATATTCTGGGAAAAAAACTTACAATAATAAATGTTTTTGTAAATATATTAACATATTTAACCTGGTCGCTCCTATACAATGAGGTTTGTAAATGTATTACCAAATATATCCCTATTGGGGATCTAGCTGTTTAACATGGCTACTCCTATACCATGTTATTTGTAAGTGTATTACAAAACAACCCCATTAGGGACCTCGTTAATTTAACCTTGTCACTCTTATAACATGTTATTTGTAACTATATTACCAACTATACCCCTATTGGGGACCTCATTAATTTAACCTTGTCACTCTTATAACATGTTATTTGTAAATATATTACCAAATATACCCCTATTGGGGACCTCATTAATTTAACCTTGTCACTCTTATAACATGTTATTTGTAACTATATTACCAAATATACTCCTATTGGGGACCCCATTAATTTAACCTTGTCACTCTTATAACATGTTATTTGTAACTATATTACCAAATATACCCCTATTGGGGACCTCATTAATTTAACCTTGTCACTCTTATAACATGTTATTTGTAACTATATTACCAACTATACCCCTATTGGGGACCTCATTAATTTAACCTTGTCACTCTTATAACATGTTATTTGTAAATATATTACCAAATATACCCCTATTGGGGACCTCATTAATTTAACCTTGTCACTCTTATAACATGTTATTTGTAACTATATTACCAAATATACTCCTATTGGGGACCCCATTAATTTAACCTTGTCACTCTTATAACATGTTATTTGTAAATATATTACCAAATTTTCCCCTATTGGGGACCTCATTAATTTAACCTTGTCACTCTTATAACATGTTATTTGTAACTATATTACCAACTATACCCCTATTGGGGACCTCATTAATTTAACCTTGTCACTCTTATAACATGTTATTTGTAACTATATTACCAACTATACCCCTATTGGGGACCTCATTAATTTAATTTGACCACTTCTATAGTAAGCTATTTGAAATAATCGCGCTCTACACTTGAGGGGAAGACAGAGGTTTATTGATATCCAAGTAAGGTTATAATACCCCACCAGGTGATTCTAGTGTGTCAAGACAGGTAAAGCACGCACCTGTAAGGTACGTTTCGTAGTACAGCCAATCAGCTGGTGTTTCACCTGAACCAAGTCCATGAGGAAAATATGTTTCTTGGGTTAATAGCTGTTTTCCTGAGTAAATAACATATGAAATGGGTACTTTCTACATACGAGAATAAAGAGTAGGGTCTTGAGGTTTGGAAAATCAAAAATAGAATGACGTAGGATTCGAGGTGTAAAAAGGCGGGAATTCCCCAGGTGGGGGTTCCCCAATGTACTGTAAATGTCAGGATTACTGTCTTTCGAGTACCCGTATGCTCTTATATGCCATTAAACCTATACAATAACAACATTTATCCGATAGAAAAAACTTCAAACTTTAATTTGATATAAATTTCACATCATTTGAACTTCAAACGAGCGAATGAAGGGATGGGGTCACTAGTAATAACATAGTAAATTATATAGTTGTGTGAGTCGTAATAGACGCAGAAGTTCTGGTAAGTAACTTGTCATGTTTATGATGATACAGCAAATAGTTTGGTATGAAAGATGGAAGTAGCACTCGTTTTGAGGTAGGTACCAGCAGGCTAAGACGTTGGCCGGAAGACTGATGTGAATTCCAATGTAGCAATCTATTAAGACATCAGGGAATCAGGGTTATAATGGCTAGTTTTGGATTCTTATGTAATTCATTTTCCTGGTTTTCCAGGAATATTGCAAAACATAATAATATTAATAATAAAAAAAACTTCTACGGCATCCCGTATTTTGTCAAATCTATGTAAATATATAAAGCGTAATAATTTCATCAAAACTGTGTTTTGTCTTCTTTCAACTGATAACAAAACATAGTAGAACACTCGTGAATAAACTGATCGTAATTCCAAGATCACACTATGATTACGAGAATAAGACGTAGTGTTCCGGGAGGGTAGCTGTCTTCTCCGTTATCTACGAGCCAGGCATGTTATTATAGATCAAACCCAAGTCATGCAACCCTCTTCAATTGTTAAAAGTAAAAAGGACAGCGAAACTCGAAGTCGAAATAAAAAGAATAAAACACGCCCGCGTCAAGTCAATCTCTGTCATCAACCCCGGGTGATGCCAGGTTCTCAAAGTAATAACATCTTTTAAATGTCATTTTATCGTTTTTTTTTTCCAGCGGTCAAGTGTGTATCTGTAAAATTCTCCGTTTGTTGAAAAAGAAATTTGTTTAACAATGCTCGATGTTTTCAGTGCCACATAAATTGTCTGAGGTTAATGCGTCTACAGTTAACTCTACACGGATTTCTGTGACATGGAATAAGCCAAACTTGAAAACAGGACCAACCAGCTACACGGCTACGGCAATAGACGAAAAAACACAAAAGAATACGTCTTCCTGTACTACAACGGGTAAGTTTTCTTCTTCTCGTGGATATGTCTGTTATATATGTACGATGGATTTACTCTCAAACATCACATTGTAAGAATTATGACCGATCTAATAAGTTAAAGGTAACCCGAAGAGTCTATTCCACAGGGTTTGAGAGTACCATGTGTATGATAGGAAATCTTGATGAATACTGGAATTACACCATTGTCGTCATAGCGACAACAGTGAACGGATCTGCTTATTCTTCCAACAACAAGACTGTCAAAACTGCACAGGCTGGTACGTAACTATAGACTCGTGTGGATCACAACATATTACTAGACCAGGGTGTTAAAAAACAATAGATATTGAAATGTTGTCGATGTGTAGACATACCAATATTTATTACCTTATATTTACATTCTGTGTGACAGTCTCCCATTACTCCTGTGTTAAACCGGATGGTATGGATCACCGTATAAATGCAGCTCAGATCACATGACGTCACTTCCGTCAGCGTCAAAAAATGTTTGACAATCTAGCAAGGATTTCGACTTAGAACAAACTCGTAAATATGACGTCATTTTGGTGCTTTGTTGATCATAGTCACGCCGAGGCTTTGTATAACACATCAATTTGAATGCAAACCAAGCACTACAATGACATCGATTTCACACGTGCCGTTCTTTCAATTGAACAAACAGGGGAATAGTTGAACTTAAACCCCAGATTTAGCAAAGAGAAAGTGAAGTTTAACGTATCTTAATGTAAATATAACAATTAAACGCTTGTTAGATTGTATTTATTGTCAATATCAATGCAATCTGGATGACGGATAAATATTCATATTGCCTAACGGGCGTCATTCTATTAATCTGTCACCCAGATTGCATTGATTTTGTCAATAAATACAATCTAACAAGCGTTTAATTAATAAATAAATTGATTACAATCCCCTTTCGTTTCGTTCGTACGTACGTATGTTCACTTTTCATTGGTCTAGCGACCTTATTTCGGATTTCAATAAAACGTCACATGATAATTAGAGAATTAAGGAGTTCGTGTTTCATGGTGCCAGGATTAAGGTCAGTGGCACGATTTGTATATAAGGAAAATATTTGCGACATGATTTTAAAACGAAGTTTAATCTAACTTTACATCTTGTTCAAGTATTAGAAAAACTAAAACGTCTTTGTTTGTCTGCGTGTAATGTTCAAGGTCAAGAGTACACGTTTTAGTATTGATAGAAAATTAGTTGATCCAACCATTTCATTTTGAAAATATCTCTGTACTCAAATTACTGTCTGTGGTGGTGTTAATTTTTGTTTCTATTCCCCCGTTAAACGTCTACACCGACAGTACCTGGAAACGTGACAGATCTCCACGTGAGTGTCGAGTCGGACGTCACCAAGGCGCGGACAGTAGATGTTACATGTAATCCACCTGTTGTCAGGGACCTGAACGGTATAATCACCGGATACACACTGGAATGGGGATATTCTAAAGGAAGCCAGGTGAGTCATATAAACGCTTCCGGGTAAATGAAGTTTGAGGAATGACAAACGATAACCAGTGTATCAGAATTTACTTAGTAATTAAACACATCCATGTATCGTAACAGTGAAACTATTGTTCACATAATGGTGTTTAAAAATTAAAATGAATTAAACAACAATCTAATTAGTATTTTGAATAAACTAATCAAACAACTTCTCACCTTATAGTTATATATCTGAAATAGCATCTAAAAATTAGAAATAAGGAAAATAAGGGGATATTTTGATATGAGAAAAAGGGTTGACATCTAAAAAACAATATGTGAAAATGGCAGGGATCAAAATCGATATAATTATGAAATGGAGAGGACAGCATCAGAACACAATATCATACAAAGTAACAAATACCGTGTCTAATTCTCAAGTTATCTATACTAAGTTATAAAATACTAAGACAATGTTTAGTAGTTGCAATATATTGGATGATGCGATTGATGTGAATAACATAATAACTGAAATGCCAGATTGTTTTTCCTGTGCTGTCACGATGTGGACAAGGTTAAGTTATCCGTCGTGAAGTATTTGTGACGTCGCAGAAGTGTTATAATACATGTGTCTTAATAACATGTCCGTATAACATGATAATACAGGGCAGTTAATTAATAAATAAAATATCCTTCCAAGATATAAAAAGAGTTATTGACGAAATATTGATCATTTGAACACGATTGTGTATTACACTATAATATACACTTTGTCTCATGTTGTCTTACTTATTATAAACTTCCATTTAAGTTAACCGAAACCAGCTCGACATGCTCATGGCGGTACATTTCTGTATCACCGCAACAGAACTACACCTTTACCGTAAGTACATACAAAAAGTTTATTGCTAACTTTAACTGTGAAGCATACGTTGACTTATACAGAAAAAATGTGAATCGATTGTATTGTCCCTATCTCGCTTTGAAAGAATAGATAACTGATAAAAATATATGACATTTTTGAATGTCTGTCGATAATGAAATCAAACACATTTATTATATTTTAGCATGACGTTTCTGTCGTTGACATTATAGATTTGCTCTTATTCCATGAGACAGTTTTAGATACCATCCATGTTTCATCATATATTCAGAACAAACTAAATTTCTAGTGACAATCGCAAAATTAGGTGAGTATATTAAGTTTTATGTTGTTGGAAATGCTCATAAAAAGTAAAATCGTAACATGCAAAAATTCGTGTCATTTTTGTCTTGCAATTGACTGACAGGTCTTCGCTTCAACTGTCGTCGGGAAAGGTGGAGAATCGTCACTGCACGTGGACATTCCGTCTAGAGGTAATCTATAACAAGAGACCAATAAGCCTTGAAGGTCAACTGGCTGTAAAGGTCATAGTGCTAGTGTAATATGCATACTCTGTAACAGTGGAACTGAGAACAATTGAGCAATACTTGTGTTCTCTGGAATAAATAACAACACATAGGACATACATAGATCATTCTAAGTAGGTTTTATCTAAATCTAACTTATGGAACTAAGACTAAATTAAAAGTGTGTGCTCTTTATGAAAATAATAATTACTCAATTATGTTATAAAATAATCACCGTTAGCATTCATGTTTGGATGTGGACCATTATACATGTAAATGTAATTTTTTAAAGTGGTGGTCATAACAGCAACCTTGGATTTCGGACTGACCAAAAACAGGTATTCAGGACTATCTCAGTATCATTCAATGCACGTTTGCCAAATACCACTGGTGAAACGTGAGAAGAAAGGACCTGTTACAGGTTACATTGATTTTTGCCCACGAGCCAATTTAATAGTTACCGGGTGAAATTTGTAATACTATATGAGACAACCCATGAAATATGTTTTAAAAATTCAAAAGGTCCCAGGGGCCTGTTCCATTACCATTCTACTATCACCCTACATAGGAGTGTGACAGTGTTCCATATTTAGCCAAAATAACGCACATTTAACTTTTTTTGCTTCAAAAAGTTATCATTTTCTTTACAGTGATATTTACTGCAAATCATAGGTGCATTTATGTAACAAAAAAATATCTATTAAAAAAATTACACAATCTTAAACCCACAAAATACCTAAATTTTTAAGCCAATTTTAAGCCATGTTCACTTTTTAAGGAATTGGTACATCTACTTCCGGTGTTTGTTCACCCAAAATATTTGGCAATTATTTGGACCATCACATTAAATATCTATGGTGAAAATGTTAGAAAAATTGAAAACCGGTAAAGTTGTCATATATACAACAATCTGCAGGGAGGTCATTTTCAAAATGGCCATGCAGGTTGGGCGTAAGAATTGTACCTGTGGCCCCCATTGCATGATCATAAGAGGCGACTAAATTTCGATTCTTATCTTTTTTCTTCTTTCTTAGCAGCTTTCTTCTTCCTAATGTCTCCCTTGACAATGCCTCACTTTTAGCCTTTAGTTGACCGTTCGCCACTGTGAGGAAGGTTTGGGTTCTGTCCCCTAGCCGAGACATACCAGTCTTTAAAAATGGTAGTTGCTACTCAAGCTTAGCGCTCCGCATATTAAGAATTTGAAGACTGGTTCGCCCGTTGTCAGTATAATGTGACAGGGTGGGGTGTCCTGATGGGTGTCTTCGGCAGTTGCTTCGGTGAGGTATCACTATAAATCGGCAAAGGTTCCGGCCTATCACAAGGAGACACAAGACAGACATACCGCAGCCCCCTAAAACACACATACGCACTCACCACACGCATGCTCTGAACATCTCCCTTGTGTCAAAACACCTTGGTATAAATCATATAACACACACGGAAACAATGCACCATAACACAGTGTTTACAAAAACATTTTTTGGTGTGTTTTGGTACAAGGGAGATGTTCAGAGCATGCGTGTAGTGAGTGCGTATGTGTGTTTAGGAGGCCATGGTATGTCTGTCTTGTGTCTCCTTGTGATAGGCCGGAACCTTTGCCGATTTATAGTGCCACCTCACCGAAGCAACTGCCGAAGACACCCAGCAGGACACCCCACCTGGTCACATTATACTGACAACGGGCGAACCAGCCGTCCCACTCCTAATATGCTGAGCGCTAAGCAGCAGGGAATTTTGAAAGACTCTGGTATGTCTCGGCCAGGGGACAGAACCGAAAGCCTTCCTCACAATGGCGAACGCTCAACTAAAGGCTAAAAGTGAGGCATTGTCAAGGGAGACATTAGGAAGAAGAAAGTTGCTAAGAAAGAAGAGAAAAGATAAGATCCGAAATTTAATCGCCTCTTATGATTATGCAATGGGGGCCGCAGGTACAATTCTTACGCCCAACCTGCAGGGCAATTTTGAAAAGTACCTCCCTGCAGATTGTTGTATATATGACAACTTTACCGGTTTTCAATTTTTCAAAAAATTTCACCGTAGATATTTAACAGGATGGTCCAAATAATTGCCAAATATTTTGGGTGTACAAGAACCGGAAGTAGTTGTACCAATTCCGTAAAAATTGAACATGGCTTAAAATTGGCTTGAAAATTTAGGTATTTTGTGGGTTTAAGATTGTGTAATTTTTTGATAGATTTTTCGTTGTTGCATAAATGCATCTATGCTTTGCAATAAATATCACTCTAAAAAAATGATAACATTTTTGAAGCCAAAAAGTTAAATGTGCGTTATTTTAACTAAAAATGGAACACTGTAACACTCCCATGTAGAGTGATATTAAAATGGTCATGGAACAGGCCCTGGGACCTTTTGAATTTTTTAAATATATTTCATAGGTTGTCTCATATAGTACTACAAATATTACCCTGTAATTTTTAAATTGGCTCGTGGGCAAAAAGCAATGTAACCTGTAACAGGTCCTTTAAAACATGTTTTTCAGGAAAACATTTATCCAACGATCATATTAAAAAATCATAGCTTTGACGAGGCCGAAAAAGAACCATACTCTGTAAGCTTCCTTTCCTTAACACCCCCATTTATTTTAACAAACGGCCGGACATATCCTCGGGACAAGTTTCATAACCACAAAAGTCAGTTCGTCACGTACATTCACAACACTCGTTTTAATACTGGAATGTGATCTAGTCATCTAATTACAACTGCAGCTGAACCAGAGCTAGCAGGTCAACCCCAAACTTCATTGCATGACATCAGGAATGTATAACACTCTCCCGAAGCAAAACTGAAGACTCGCCCAGTAACATCATCCCGGACTCCTCACCCCCAGCTGGCGGCTGAACTACGTGAACGATGCCAATGCAACTATCCTCCTTGCCACTGTTTAATAGCCGCCAAGCCAATGGTTCAGGTCAGCTACAGTGGCATCGCCTCGTCCTCTAGTATCCTTCAGTATCGGATAAGCCACTGTAACCCCGTGATGGACCATATCCCCGAATCGCTTGATACTGACTTGGGCGTCAGCGGACTCGCCATCCCGGAAAACATGGCTTGATGTTGCAACAATCTTGGGAAAATGAGGAAAGAGGTCCCATATCATCCTTCAATGTCTCATCGGTCTCATCCGGTACTCCAAACTCCACGTGATTTTTTATAGTGGATGTCTGACCAATTACCAATAAACTCCTGGCCGCCTGCATTAAACGGCCTCTGCTCCTACGGCTAAGGTAAGCTATATCCAACGCTTTTGTTGCCGCCATTGAGATATGTCATATCCAGCACAGAGAAAATTCCACGATGGGTAGTGTCTCAAACACGCCAGACAATCTCATGGCCATTAGGAGACATGCAGCTCTGAAGCCGAGCATGCTGACGAGACAAACGATGAGACTCCATTCTTTTCAGGGGTCCGCTGTCTTTCATTGCTATTATATGAGCATGTAGCGATGATATCCATTGTCTAAAGTAACACCCAAGTAGTCCTTCTAGGTCACCTTTATCCCCTATATAATCCTCACCACCACTCAAGGAATGTGTTTGTTTGGGTTTAACGGCCCATCGACGACTGTGGTCATTCAGGGAAATGTTGGTTCATTAACAAGCCTGTGGGAGGCGAGGACAAAATCAGGTAATAATGTTCATTTTAAATACATTCGCATTGTATAGTAAAATCATTTAAACAAAAGGGGGTTAAAATAATAAAAGAGATAACGAAGAGATGATGTGAACTATGTGATACATATAATGGCAAACTGACTAAGGTAAAAGGACATCAAAGTCTATCGAATAGATAATTGTCTTTCAAATAGCTAATACATGGAATCGAAAAGAGATTTCATATCTGGCACATGAAAGAAGTTATCACGAATGTACTTGAAATCGGAACATTCTATTAGAAAATTTTCCACTGTGAATTGAGTGTCACATGCAAGGCATGTTGGTGAATCTTGTTTTAAAAGGAAATAATGAGTAGGATGTGTGTGCCCGGTACGGAGCCGGGGAAGGACAACGACCTTTCCTACTGGGAATGGATGTTTTCAGTTTCAGATGTAGTTTAAACAGTTTTTGTAGCTCGTAGAACTCTAAAAAACCACATTGGGAACCACATGCAACCAATCGAAGCACCACCTGGAGATAGTACATATACCCTATCGTAGCGGGACTTTTTCCGGTCAAAACGGTTTCAGCATGTATTTTTTTCTAGACCATTCTATGATATGCTGAAAAAACATCAAATTTTCGAGAAACGATATATGCGAATAAGCTATTTTTTCCGTCGCGTTTGAACATGTTAGAGCCAACTTGAAATGTTTTTGTCATATATGTATTTTTACCACAGACATGTTCATATTTAAATTATTTTCCTTACAACTATTATTTATCTACTGTGCACGTACGCAGACGGATGGGTCGTGGGTCGTGGGTCCTGTAATGCCTGCTATATTTTAAATCTGGTATTGCTCTATGTGTTGTGAGCATACACATTAACAATAAATGTACACCTCGATGACAGATCGACCAGATTATTTGAGCGGTCTAGAAATGCATTTGCATATCAATCACACGACTTCAATTGACGGTTTCGGAGGTTAGCAGGTAAATAGGGTGCAAACTATTTATGTTTTATTCGACAACAAAAATTCAACATGTTTAGAAATACTACGCTCGATTTACAGAGGCATGTATGGAGCTAGTGCCCCAAAAGACTCTCCTAAAAATGAAAACGAGATTCAGAACACTTGAACAATGAAACGTCACAAAAGCGGTTGAAAACCGGAGTCAGGCGTGAAAATAGAAGAGGAGAGGAACACTAGGTTTTTAATACCATAATAAAGGATTAAGATATGTAAATTGGGAGAAATGGAGTCAAAAGTATAAGAGATACAAAAATGAAAACATGTCTGATGGAGAAGTCCTGGAGAAAGTAAACGTAAAAATGAAAACTAAAGAACTGGCCTATTCAACAGAACCAACGGAACTATGGTAAGAAATATTCCTCATTTATGATTCACGAGAAAGTCGAGGAAGTTATGATGACAATAAGCCGATCAGGATGGCACTCAAAATAAACCGCCTGGGCTTCGAAAAAAATGATGATGATAAGAGCCTTACATCCTTAAGAGATCCCTCCGACGCATTCAAACGAATTAGGATATTCTTGAATGGAATTGATGTCCAGTTACCAGCGGATCTCATGGGCATGGTCAAGTTCAAAAGTAACAACGGTGGCTATTCCTACTTACTCGCGTTGATAGGCAAGTTCTTTGAACACGTGTGGAGAGGAGACCGTTTGAAGACAAGAAAGACAAGCGAGTCCTAAAGACCGCCAAGTGAAGATTCTACACATACATCATGAAGCAACTATGAATACGTAAAAACTACAATTGTTTGTCAACAGTTTTAAGCAAAATATCACAGGGCGATCGGTATACCTCAGCAAACTACAGACAAGGACAATAGAGTGAACAACCTTAGAAAGGTAAAAGTTCACGACCCCATTTTATGAGAAAAAGCACGCTACTTCGGGTAGTGGAATATTTTCATCTATTTATATATACATTTTTACGCTGCAATTGTCATCCGCATTGTCAAAATAAACCTACCACATATATGTTTGCTGTATTTTGCACTGACGCAAAACAGCTGTATTTTAGAACCTTTGTATTTGCGTCAATTCGTCCGACCTACTTCCAAATGAAACAACATTTAAAAGGCGATGTTGATACTGTTCGAGTTACATGTTTTTGTATGACTGTTGCAGGATAAATAGATACATAATCAGCGTCTTAAAATATAAGTTATATTTTTGGATCGGGACAGAAAGACAACCGTGGCTCGTCAATGCTCGTCACTTTTGCCATTCTTTACACTCGACAAAATACAGCTTATAGTTTAACACACTAACCTTGTATTCTCTATATACTGTCCATTTAAAATGATAGAAAATCAAATGTAAATAATCGTCTTCTCGTAAACGTGATGCAAAGTTGTCGCTATAATAGATACTGTCAAGAGACACCCCCACTCATTTTTACCAATAACAATTTTAAATTAGAAATTCAAATTAACAGAATGTATCTTTGAAAACGTAAAACTTTAGAATTTGTTTTAAGAGTTGAGTTTCAAATCATTGATTTTTACCAAAAACGTTTGCTTTCTTGTTAAAAAATAACCACATACAGATGCACTACCTCTAAGAGACATCCAGATAATTGACATAGGTCCTTCTTCCCTGGCGCTGTCTTTCCTCGATCCTAACTTCCATGACAGTTTTGTGAGTGATTACGAGGTCAAGTTTACCTACCTCGACCACATGTGCCAGAACATGATTGACCACTCGTGTCAGATGGTCATCGACTGCCCAGATGTTGTCCTCACTACCAAGACGTGTAAAGGGACTGGATCAGGAAGACAACATTGCTACTTTTCAAATATATATCACTATTGGACATACTCATTCGTCGTGAGAGTTATCACGCTAACAGGAACGGGGAACTGGAGCAACGCCATAGCTGCTACGACCGACGAAGCTGGTAAACTATTTCATAGTGCCGTTACTTATATCTGTTACATAAATAAAGCTTACTATCGGATATAGAATTAAAATAACGAATGTATCAAACACGTTGGGGTTAACACTTTTGTCTATTTAAGGAAAAGCTAAATAAAGTGACAACATTTTGGGGAGAGAGCTTATATAGACTATTCCTGTTGCTTAATCCCCATTGATTTATCAATATAATATGTTTGAAACGAAACAACATTTTGGGGGCTATAATGTCTTTTTTATACCTCTGGGTACTGTAGATTTGATTTGGCACAATTTTTTTTTATCTCTACCATAAATGTATACATTTTACATGAATCAAGCTTCGAATTTGGAATGTTCATTTTGACAAATCAAATTTCTCCCTGTATGATATTCAATCTCAAAAATAGTTTTCTTAATTTTTCAGTCCCTGGATCTGTCGACAGTGTCACTATTGATGACGTCACACTCCATTCTGTTATTCTGAATTGGTCAATTCCATGCTATCCTAACGGTGTCATTCTCAGCTACATCATCCATTGGGATAGCAGGGCAAACAGTGGCAACGTGACGACGTATAACAACGAAACAGTGTTCATAGTAACAAACCTACAGTCCGGTACTACATACGGGTTCCGTGTGGAGGCTGTCAACTCCAAAGGTGTCGGGAAGTCCTCACCTGTGACTCAGATCACAACAGCGCCAGGTGGAACAGGTATGTATCACGCATCGCAAAGTGCTATATTTGTATCAAACACCATCAGGGGGCACAGCTATACATATCATGAACCTCCAGATTTTATAGATGTGTATCCCACACAGCCTGTAATGAGGTATGTATTTCACACCATTTTCAGGTGGTTAAGGTGTGTATCCAAAACCGTCATGCGGTACAGATTTTATCACACATCGTCAGGCGGTACAGGTGTTTAACTCACACCGTCAAGTGGAACTATTGTTTAGCTCACACTGTCAGGTGGTACAGGTGTTTAGCTCACACCGTCAAGTGGTACAGGTGTTTAGCTCACACCTTCAAGTGGTACAGGTTTGTATCTCACACCGACAAATGGTAGAGTTGTTTAGCTCAAACTGTCAGGTGGTACAGGTTTGTATCTCATACCGTCAGGTGGAATAGTTGTGTATCTCACACTGTCAGGTGGTACAGGTGTGTATCGCACATTGTCAAGTCGTACAGGTTTGTATCTCACACCGTCATGTGGTATAGTTGTGTATCGCACACTGTCAGGTGATACAGGTGTGTATCTCACACCGTCATGTGGTACAGGTGTGTATCTCACACTGTCAGGTGGTACAGGTGTGTATCTCACACTGTTAGATGGTACAGGTGTGTATCTCACACTGTCAGGTGGTATAGTTGTGTATCTCACACTGTCAAGTGGTACAGGTGTTTATCTCACACTGTTAGATGGTACAGGTGTGTATCTCACACTGTCAGGTGGTATAGTTGTGTATCTCACACTGTCAAGTGGTACAGGTGTGTATCTCACACTGTCAAGTGGTACAGGTGTGTATCTCACACTGTCAGGTGGTACAGGTGTGTATCTCACACTGTTAGGTGGTACAGGTGTGTATCTCACACTGTCATGTGATACAGGTGTGTATCTCACACTGTCAGGTGGTACAGGTGTGTATCTCACACTGTTAGGTGGTACAGGTGTGTATCTCACACTGTCAGGTGGTACAGGTGTGTATCTCACACTGTTAGGTGGTACAGGTGTGTATCTCACACTGTTAGATGGTACAGGTGTGTATCTCACACTGTCAGGTGGTATAGTTGTGTATCTCACACTGTCAAGTGGTACAGGTGTGTATCTCACACTGTCAAGTGGTACAGGTGTGTATCTCACACTGTCAGGTGGTACAGGTGTGTATCTCACACCGTCAGGTGGTACAGGTGTGTATCTCACACCGTCAGGTGGTACAGGTGTGTATCTCACACCGTCAGGTGGTACAGGTGTGTATCTCACACCGTCAGATGGTACAGGTGTGTATCTCACACCATCAGGTGGTACAGGTGTGTATCTCACACTGTTAGGTGGTACAGGTGTGTATCTCACACCGTCAGGTGGTACAGGTGTGTATCTCACACCGTCAGGTGGTACAGGTGTGTATCTCACACCGTCAGATGGTACAGGTGTGTATCTCACACTGTCAGATGGTACAGGTGTGTATCTCACAATGTCAGGTGGTAAAGGTTTGTATCTCACACTGTGAGTTGGTACAGGTGTGTATCTCACACTGTCAGGTGGTACAGGTGTGTATCTCACACTGTTAGGTGGTACAGGTGTGTATCTCACAATGTCAGGTGGTACAGGTGTGTATCTCACAATGTCAGGTGGTAAAGGTTTGTATCTCACACTGTGAGTTGGTACAGGTGTGTATCTCACACTGTCAGGTGGTACAGGTGTGTATCTCACAATGTCATGTGGTACAGGTGTGTATCTCACAATGTCAGGTGGTAAAGGTTTGTATCTCACACTGTGAGTTGGTACAGGTGTGTATCTCACACTGTCAGGTGGTACAGGTGTGTATCTCACACTGTGAGGTGGTACAGGTGTGTATCTCACACCGTCAGGTGGTACAGGTGTGTATCTCACACCGTCAGGTGGTACAGGTGTGTATCTCACAATGTCAGGTAGTAAAGGTTTGTATCTCACACTGTGAGTTGGTACAGGTGTGTATCTCACACTGTCAGGTGGTACAGGTGTGTATCTCACACTGTTAGGTGGTACAGGTGTGTATCTCACAATGTCAGGTGGTACAGGTGTGTATCTCACAATGTCAGGTGGTAAAGGTTTGTATCTCACACTGTGAGTTGGTACAGGTGTGTATCTCACACTGTCAGGTGGTACAGGTGTGTATCTCACAATGTCAGGTGGTACAGGTGTGTATCTCACAATGTCAGGTGGTAAAGGTTTGTATCTCACACTGTGAGTTGGTACAGGTGTGTATCTCACACTGTCAGGTGGTACAGGTGTGTATCTCACACTGTTAGGTGGTACAGGTGTGTATCTCACACCGTCAGGTGGTACAGGTGTGTATCTCACACCGTCAGGTGGTACAGGTGTGTATCTCACAATGTCAGGTGGTAAAGGTTTGTATCTCACACTGTGAGTTGGTACAGGTGTGTATCTCACACTATCAGGTGGTAAAGGTTTGTATCTCACAATGTAAGTTGGTACAGGTGTGTATCTCACACTCTGTGTTGGTATAGGTATGTATACCTAGAAAGTTATGTAGGATGAGACAAATTCAGATACATAATTTACTTCTTTAATGTTTTGTCCGTTAAGATAGATTTATCTGAATTTTCTCGGGTATTTATTATTGCTATGTTTAGTAAGGACATGTATTCTCAATTACCCAAATTCTTTTGTGTGTTTACAACTTTATAGGTGACATTGTATGCCTCCCTAGAGAGGCATCACCAGCCCAAGGATCGCCAGTGGTACCAATCCTCGGAACGTTGCTGGCAATATCAATCATTGCAAATATAGCTATCGTATATTTTACAAGGTAACTCATATTATCTTTAAATGTCGGATGTGAGAATGAGTTGTTAATATTAGTGAGCTTCTAACAGAGATCGTCATAAAAATTAAAACGACTCCCTTAAAGCTGCGATTTATATTCGTTTTAATATGGATTTCATTGCATACATGCTTAATTTTATGATCTGAATATTTTTGTTAAAGATTCAATGCTATTCTTTTAATATCTCAAGTTTATATGCACTTTTAGGCGTATATTTGCATTCTTTAAAGTATCTAATCTACAACAACAGATATCCATCATCTAGGATGTCCCCAAGATGTTCCAATTTAATGTTATTTCATAAAAGCCATATTTTTACGGCAATTTTGTTAGAGGTAAATGACTCATTCAGACATTCGCTAGTTAACATTGCGAAACGTTGCTTGAATTACAAGTGAGTCGATAGAGATAGATTTTCTATTTTTTTGTTATATTGTATACATATGTAAGCCTGTTATTCTATTGTTCTGTAAATCACAATATAAGTACGATCATAGTATCTAAGGAGCTGAATCAAGGGCCTAAAGCCTGTCTACTTCTCTACCAATGAGTTAGAAATATATCTCTGTCCCTAAGAAATGCATATAATTTTGGGAGAGTATGAAGTCACTGGTGTCTTGATTGTTTTAAAGTATCTCAGGGTTCTTTAAGTGAATGGAACCATTTTTTTCGCATTTGTACGAAAACATTGTTGTTGCACAGCATGATATACATATCTGAATCATTATGCAATCATAATCAAAAATTCGTATGGCTGATGAACAACACCGGTCCGTCATACGATACGCATGACTAATGACCATCGCCTGTCTTAAATTTTTACATACATCGTTTGCTTGTTGTTATTGGTCAAAGTTACGGGCAATGAACATACTTATTTATAACATAATTATTTATAGATTTTCTTACATCTACCAGTAATGTATATACTATATATAACATAGCAACACAAATGACAAAGGCAGATAATCAATGACTCGTGCCCTATTACGGGACTGAAACTCTGATTCTACGGCACCTAATCGCCTATCAAGAAATACCCACAGCGTATACCACTGCGCCACATCCACATTTTTAGAAAAATAAGTTTCGATGTCGCAGTGATGGACGGCTCAATACTTCTTCTTATTGAATGATATGAATACCTGGATAGGAATGTAACACATTTTGTTCTATGACCTCTTGTGACTCGGTTTGTTTTATTCTTATTGAATGGCCTTCTTTCTTTTCTGGTAAAACAGTGTCCGATGACTGTAATTGGTAATGGTTTATGTATTAAATTGATCACTATCACAATAATAAATATGCCTATAGTCATAGAAATTTCGTAAGGAGTTCTTTTTAGTTTGTTGTTGATGTACAGTCATGCGTACCCTAAGTTCATTACTTGTAATTATTTCAAAATAAATCTTACCTGATGAGCCCGCAGAAGGGAGAAAATAGCTCGTAAGTTACTCGTCCAAGATTGTTATTCTTCAATATACATATTTAAACTCGTACCATTTACAGATTAGGGAGTGGAACATTTCTGTGTTCATTCAGATACTCTGGACAGAAAGCCTGATTGGTTACAATTTAGCTTATTATTGTTTTACATCATATCTAGCAACAGAACATGGCATTGTAATGGCTTTAGGTACATGTTTCAGAATTGTGACTTGAAAAAAGCAAGTGTTGTAGAACACCAATCACTTCACTTTTATATTTAACATAATTTACATAAACTACATTATCATAAATGGATAAAAGGTTATATTTACGTTTTGTTTTTGTTGTATAAAGGCTGCAACGGCGACGACAGCAGGGGAAAACAGTTGTTGGCGATAATGGTAAATATTCCTTGTCATGCTCTATAAATATAAAATATGTATGATTCTGTTCACTGAATAATATGCATTCAAACGTGTAAGACATTTATTATCCTGGACACAATCAGACTCTTTTGTCTTACTTGCAGTTTATGAAGTTCCTGAATCAGTGTATGATCAGTTGGACCCTACTACGAGACAGCCTGCCAATATATATGAGACGACTACTGGAATATAGTGTACTTATGCTGTACACGATCAAGGATAACGGATCGATAGACTGTAGGACCCACAAAACAAAGGATGGGGCGTTTTACTGTCCGCCCAAATGACAACACACAGGTGTGACGGTGGGGTACCCGTAAAGTGCGAAACGAAAGCAAAACGAAACGAAACGATATCAAACGAAACAAAAAATGGAAACATTGAAAAAAAATAAAAATAAAAACTTTACAAAGGCTTAAGTGTCCCATTCTCATCGATGTTAAAACAACACACAGGAAAGAATGAATTGATCACAATATTCACTCAGTGTTTTAAATATAAAATAACCCTGATTAGATAATATGCTTAGTCCACAATTTATAGGCATGCACATCGCGTAGTGTATTTGTACACGCTCGATCTAAAATCACGTGACAGAGGTGATTTTAAGCAACTCCTTTTATGGTAGGAAAGCCCGGTGTTTGTCTGATCGTTAAAAGTTAGAGCTCCGGGAAATCGCTGTACTTGTAAGGCGCGATTCGTATAAAAACGCCGACTTCACGCAGTGTTCCCGTATTGCTGGTGTCGGGAGTGTAGACAGAATGGAAGCATCAGAGGACGACTCTGTTTCTGTAACTTTGATGACATGTGAATAATTCTGGATATGTTTTAAACAATATTTAAGTACTGGATTAGTTAAATTGATTTCCTTTGGTTGAAAAAGGAATATATTATTATTATCTTATTTCAGCTTTACTAGGAGATTTTCTTAAAACCAACTTGTTATTTTGATCTGGATGCTTAAAATAACGCTTATAGCAAATTGAACTACGTTAACTTGTTAAGTCCCTTCGTTTTGAAAGTAAATCTCGTTGGCTATCAGTGATTTTTAATTAGCAGGTGCTTAAGAAATAGTTATGTAGTTTGTGATTATGAATGTATTGATAAGAAGATATCTTACCAGTATTTGTTATAATTTTTGGTAGAATCACATGTTTAATATACACAATTTTTGTTCACACAATACACTACTCGATTTGCATGCCTATAAATAATGGACTAATCATATATTCTGAATCAGACATCGAAGGAAGTCTTACAAGTGCGGACAAAAAAATAAAGCAATTTTGCTGAAATTAACCGTTTACGACTGACATCAAGTCCGTCTGATAGGACTTAAATTGGTGTCCCGTTTGAGAATGTCTAACGATAAAGATCCCTCGGCGGTCTTTTGTTCTTATAACGCCGGCCGAGAGGATAGGATATTTTTAGGCCAATATTTAATATTTCGACATATTGTTTAGTTGTTTAGATCGACGTAGAAAACCTTGATAAACCAAATTCACAGGAGAGGGTCTTCTCTCTTCTCCTTTCATCTTCGCTAGGGTAAGCATAATTGCTACTGAATAGTACTAGGATAGGACCCATTCGAATCTGGGGGTCGTTTTCAAAAGTTAATCACACCATCAATTAGACAGGCGACTCTTCCACCCCACATTCTTTTTTTCCGTTTTGTACTGTTCCCATTCTGCTCAATTTCCTATCTATTCTCGTCCGCTGAAAGGCCAAAAGGCCGTTATAGTTTTATTTTAATTTTAAAAGAGATTCAAATACATAAATGTCCTCATACGTGAGGGCTAGCATTCGCCATGCTTCTTTTCTATTGCGATGAATTTATTCCAGTGTGTTGTTTTTTTTTACACCGATGAGCTTAGGCCTTTTAAAGTCAAATATTTTCTATTATTTTTTTTTATATTTTTTTTTTCAATATTTTCATTTTTCGCTTCCTTTGATTTCGTTAAAGCTTAAATCGTAACTATGCAATCTAGAAATTCGATCTAAGGAAGTGCAGACATTTTAGTTGCTGCCACTGCCGGATTTAAGGGGGAGGGGGGGGGGGGGGGGATTTTGCATTTACCGGCTAAAATTTACCCCGGACCCCCCATAATTTGGCACGCCCCCTGAAATGACAATCCTGTATTCGACCTTGGCTGCGTTGCTTAAGTTACAAGTATGGGTTGGTAAGAGTAGCCAGTTCTTGGGTGTTGTATATTGCTGTTTCTTAATACTTTTAAAAACTAATTTTATAAAATCACAAAAACATGGTAACTTTGTGTTTCACTGATAATACTCGCGTTTGATACTGCGTCTTTTTTCTACTATTCAACAAAGCGCTACAGTGACGTATACGTAATACATAGCTTTTTATATACTTCACACGCTGATTCCGTGGTTGCTAAGGAAAAAGTATTTGTTCTCCTATAATTCACAGGCTTATTCCGTTGTTGCTACGGGAAAGGATATTTTTTCTCCTATACAAATTTACTTCACATGCTGATTCCGTGGTTGCTAGAGAAAAGATATGTTTTATCATATACTTCACAGACTGATTCCGTGGTTGCTAGGGAAAAGATATGTTTTCTCCTATACTTCACAGGCTATTTCCGTGGTTGGTAGGGAAACATATTTGTTCTCCTATAATTCACAGGATCATTCCGTTGTTGGTAGGGATAAGAAAAATTATTATCATATCTTGCAATATTGGATAGAGTTTGCCTTAGTAAGATAGCTATGTATGCTATGTACAAAATCTGTCTCGCATAACGTTTCACGTACGCGAAGTTATCTGCGTTCAACGGGGACAACACTTATGTTGTGTTCTTGTGTTCACATCTGTCAGTCGCCATCGTCAGTTTTAGTTGGACTTTTGTCATTTGTTATTATGAATACCATACAACCCCACAGCAAACACGCCGAAATGATTCCGTCTACGTCAGCACAGAGCCCGACATCTTCTATAGGACTACTCCACATAATATAAATGAACAAGAGGGTAATGGAGACAAAATCATATAAAAATGTTAGTTTTTTAAAAGCATTCGCTTTATTCGCTTACGATATAATAACAATAACATGAAAAATAGGATGAAAATATTAAAACATATAATACATAGATAAGGTGGGCTATGTTATTTATATAACGTCAAAGGGGGATTGTAGGTAAAATGACACCAGAGTCATGTCTTGCCATCTTATGGCATCATGTCATTCATTAAATGTCATGCCATCTTATAACATTGTGTCATTCACATCCTCCTCTGGTTTAACAATTTCAGGATTCCCCTTTCGGATGTATTTTGATAATTTGGCCAAAACTTTCTCCCTTGCTTTTTCCATTGATGTGTTTTTGTCAGCACATTTTTCGAGTGAGGAATCATCACGTGGCCATCGTAAACATTCGACATTGTCCCAGTTTTTACGAAGTAGTTTGGGCAACTCAGAGAGTTCAATATCATCTAATAGGATAATAATGTTCATATCCTCTCGGCCTTTTCGAAAGGAATAACCACTTGTTACCTGCATAGCATACCTAGTCCATTCACAGTTCAGGAAATGATAGCTTACTACAAACACAGACTTATAACAACTATCTATCGCGTCCAAAATGTTTGTAGCGATATCTTTTCCTGGTTCAAAGTCTTTGTCTGCACACATGAACGAAAGTCCTTCTTGTTCTAAGTGTGATGTAAGTTGATCTCGGACCCATTTGCTGTCCTTGTCGGAATATGATATAAAGGCATAGTGTGTGAACTCGCCATCAGCTGGTTGTCTACACCAGACCCGTAACTTGGCGCTGTATCTCCAGGATACCAACGACAATGTAACCAACACGAACATTACTACGAGCAGTAGTATGGAGACAATGAGCCAGCTGAAGGAAGCACAGTCGACCTCGAATCTCTCAAAGTTTCTTTCTAGATATTTAATCCTGATTGAATCACCGTGTGGTGTGGCACATCGAAGATTTTCTTTGTCATAAAGTACTGTTGTTCTTACAGCCCAACGCAGGAAATCCAAATCGTCACAGCTACATAGGAGGGGATTACCGTGCAGATTAACCAGGAACTTTGTAGATTGTTGTTTTAGTTTGTCTAAGACGTTATAATCTGATAATGTCAGTGTTGTTAGGGCGTTATTACCGATATCAACGTATTCCAGTTGTTCAAGGGTTTCTAAAGCTTGTGTTGGAAACACGTTTATTTCATTCTCCGAGATGAGTAAAACTTTCAAGGATTGTCTTTGATCATGAAATGTTAATGAATCCCATTCATTGAGATGGTTTACTGACAAATCCACATATGTCAGGTTACGAAGTCCAATGAATACTGACTTCGAGTTGACAGACAGAAAATCATTTTTCAAATTGCTTTGCTTTGCTTCAAGTTTTGTAAGATTTTTCATACCATTGAAGTCCATACATCTAAAGTGGTAGCAATTCATACCTGATACATACAACTCTTCTAAGTGAGTCAGCTCTTTACCATATATAGGGTGCCTGAATCTGCCTTTACGCTGGTAACTGATGTCAAACAATTTTAGAGAATTCTTAAATGAAAAATGTATATTATCAAAAGTCATGTACATTATTATGACTTACATTTAGAAACATTAATTTAGGTGGTATAATGAAAGTGATTTTTTCTGGAAGTTTGTGCCGATTGAAGATGTAAAGCATTCGTTTCGATCGGCTAGGAATGTTGTTTGTGAGGATGAAATGAGTTAAATTAGGAAATAATGGAATAACTAGTAGTATTCCGAAGGAGCTGAACTTATTTGCTGAAACATCTAAAACTTCAACACAATTTCTGCTTGTCCATGATCCGATTACTTGCAAATGGATGTGGATTAAAGAATTTCTAATTAGATATAAACGTTTTACGCAAATAGACTTTAAAAATTGAATGTCAGAAACCGTTAAATCTACAGGTCTGTCAAACAACAGAAAATTGTCAGTGTATCTAATCTCTTCCATTGTTCGGTTCCGTAATCCATACAGAGCTTGGAAAACTTCATGGATATCTAGTGTCCGACGGGAATCGATGTGGAGTAAAGTAAGGTTTCTGAATGGAGAAAATGAGTCCTTTTCTATAAAGCTGATTTTAGAATCTAATGTGAGATGTGTTATTGTCAAACTTTCTAATCCCCTGAAGGTTGTATTTCGAATAGAACATTTTTCAATACCATGTAAGTTCAAAGTCGTCAGATTATTGAAACCCGAAAATGCACTTCCAAAGCTGAATTGTTCGAAAATATCGATGAAAATTATCTCAATGCTAGTAAGATATGACAGCGCGTTAACTGGGTAGGCTTTATGGATATGGAATCTGTTCTGATTAAGTTGTAAAACTCGAAGGTTGACCAGAGGTTGGAATATGTTTGCCCCAAGAGAGCTATCCAAATTGTTATCTCTGAGGCTGAGATATCGAAGGTTTAGAAGCCCGTCAAATGCTCCAAGTGATATGTTTCTCATCCGGTTCGAGTCCAGTTTCAGGGTTTTTAAATTTAGTAAAGTGAAGAAAGATTTCGGTTGTAAGATGGTAAGTTCATTGTTCGTCAGATCTAGTTGTGTGACGTTGACAGGTAAATCCTGCGGTACAGTGTTAAGTCTACACCGTCGACAGGTGACGTCCATCTCGTCTCCTACACTTCTCTCCACACAGCAGTCGGGGTATCCACGGACACCTGGTACCAATGGAACCAATACTTCCATTAGGTGATTTAATACTAGTGATGATCAAAATTAATTTAAATACTTAACTTATCGCAGAAAGCAATACAGCAAACCAAAATCAGACAAGGAATTTAAGCGCACTTTCGTTCTATTATGAAAAGATTATGGAATTCATAGCAATCTTAAAATCATCTATCAGTATTATCTGTGTATTCTTCAACCAAAGTAATATTTAATGAAAGATTGCATTTTATACAAATTATTAAAAAGTTACGATAAAAGACATACTGATCGATTCTTATACCACATTAAAAAAATAACAAAAAAACAACAACAACAATATACTTACCTATTAATCCTAATACCAATCCTAAACAATTTCAGTAACAGACTTACCTGTCAATCCTGATATCCATCCTAAGATACTGTATACCTGATAATTTTCGCCCCGTTTAATTTTCGCCATTTTCGCCTTTTGATGATAGGGCGAATTTATGATGACGGCGAACATTTTAAGCTCAATTGCAGGATTTACAAGTTATCGTACATAGGCTAATTGTAGTCGGACCAAAAACATACCCTCGTACATTTCAAGTGTGTTTTATTCTATACAATAACAAGCAACACCTGTTATATATTTACACTAAATTTATAAAATAATGTATTGTTTTATTCCAATCCATGCATGTGAAAGAAAATCTATATCTAAATATAGGCCTAATATATTTGCAATATCACGTTGAGTTAAATCGAAAATATAGCTTAAGACAGCGTACTAGGTTTAGTATATTTGATTTTTTTTTAAAACCTACAAATACTAAGTTACTTTTAAAAATACAGTCAATTTTTTAAATGATGCACGCAAAATAGCATAAAATTTGAATTGTGAAGACTGATTTTATGAGTTCACTGTCGCTTATGGCTTGATGACAACTAGTCACGACACATTGGAACTTACCACTCATCGTGTTGGTTCAAAATCGACCATGCATAATTGATACTATTCGAATCAATATAAGCTAAAAGTAAATCTGAACACAGGTAAACGTAGTTTATTATTATTATTATTACAAGCTAACCGGTAATAAGTATTTATATATTAAAGTATCTAAAATGCTGCCGTATCCGTCCACTTAAGGAATATATACAAAAAAAATTATGTGAGAAGGTAAAGTTCATTCATTCAAACAAACCTGGTAGCATTCATGATTTGGGACCATCACAGAATGTGTGTGCATTTGAATTGTAGAATTGTCCTTTTTTGTCCCACCCTTCCTCCTTGGGAGCCAGCATAGTGCCTCAAGACTCTTAAATAACAATTAGACCAGCCAAATAATGCCCCAGACCAAGTTTGAAAAGATTGTGATCATCAAGCTAGCTATATAGAAGAAAAACAATTTAGCAGGGATGTTTTCTAAGACTATTTACCCTTCTGAGACTCTCTTCCACCACAGAAGATTTATATCCTATATCACAAACTGCTACTGTTAGACCCCATGCAAGAGAAAATTGTTTTGAGTGTTTTGAGTTGGGTAGCCTTAAAATGAAAGCAGAGAGACATAATTATTGATGAAATCATGCAATTTTGAACTAAATATGTGCTGATCTGACAGATCCACCTATTCAAAATGTCCAACAACATTATTTGAAGCTTTAACCAAACTAAAAAATTCATTAAAATTATTGTTAAAAGGAAGTAGCAGAGCATTGCATTATATGTGTGTGTGTGTGTTATTGAGACATGCAAAATATTGATGTACATGTACATGTATTGCAAAACAAGTAAATTCTGAAAATCAACCAATTCCCAAAAGCCACTAAATATGACAATTTTTTTCAAACCAAAAGTCAACTGGAAACAAAGAAATGAGAAGAAACTTTTGAAGATATTTAACAGAAAGAAAGACTTATGTGAGGGACTATAACAACAGAGATATTATCAAAAGAAAGGAAATTAATTTTAAGTATACAAATAAGCAACTGTAAACCTTGTTAAACAAGTTTTGTAAAGTTTCACCTCTTTTGTAACTTCCAGATTTCCTGAACTGGTTGGATTTTCACTAACTTGAAGAGTTGTACCCGCTTGTTTTTTTTCTTGTACATCTTATTCTAGCAGATTGCCATTCATATGTGTTTCCAATTGTTCTATACCTCATAATATACATCTGATGATATTTGAAGTGGATGAAAATGGAATAGGTTATTGTATTGAGTCACATTGACTTCATTTCTCCAATTCATCCCTTAATTTAGCATATGATCATCTGTCATTTGAAAATATGTTCCTAAACTAAAGTCAACACCTGTATGAGAGCTTGTCAGTGTCTAACTCCCGGTGGTGGGGCAAGAGGAAACTCTGAATACTCATTGATTAGTCTCATCAAAATTAAAGGTCTTTGACCTGTTAGAAGGTGAGGTTGCCAGATCTATTGATTAATAAAATCTGACATTCTGTGTATTGCAATCAGACAAAAAATAATGCAGTATATGTCAACAAGTATTTTTGGATTGATACACCAAATACCTTAATATGTATGTTTAAAAAATATTTTCTTATTACTGCAAACACATACATGAATATTCTACAATTATTTCGATTACATATTTGGGAAATGAAGGAAATATTTCTATATTCGAGTGGATTCAAGAAATGTATAACACAGTATTCTAATAAAGTAATTGTAATAATTGTGAAAATGTCACAGAAACATGTCAACAAACAATATGAAGTGTGGAGCACAATGGATTTTGAAAGTTAGATTCTTACTGTAGTCAAGTTGTCAAGAATCATATTCTTTTATATACATCTGTTTCGTTAAATCTATGACTTAAAAAGTCGTTGCAAGGATTCATAAAACAAAACCCCACAACAAAAATAACAAAAAAAAAAAAAAAACTATACACAGATGAACTTAATTTAAAAAGATAGACAATTGAAGCCATAATTGTGTAAAATGAACTTAATTTTATATCTTCATAACATGTTTACACAGGCCATCAGAACTGACTGAGAAAAACCCAATTCCATTCTTTTTAAATTTGTTGTTAACATTTCTCTGATCCTCAATAACCAAAGTTTTTTGTTTGTTTTTTTAATTTCACAATTTCATGACTTAGGCTAATATGCCAAATACAGTAAAACTTTGTCTCTACTAACCCGACTGACTCTTAAAAAAAATCGTGCAGGCTTTTTTCTCCAAAAATTCAGTGCTTTTTGTAATGCAAGTATTTGATAAGAATGTGTAGTCCATTCCTGTTTTAACATCAATCCAGGTCAGTAATACAAGTTATATACGTATAAAGCGATTAATTACACTTAATATTTGGGAAAATAATCTCTGTTTTTATATGACCAAATGAAAGAGTTTAAATTGATAAATATCTTCTTAATCTAAATGACAACCAAGGGAAAGACATACATTTTTTGTAGGTTGCCAGTGCTGGAACAATCTGAATTTTTTTAAGTTTTCCAAATTACCGGTAATACCACAAGGAGACAAACATGAACATACCGCAGACTCCTGAACATGTATTAGTGCACCAGCGACCAGATGCAGGTAGCTCAGTTGTGAAGTGTACGTCTAGAGTTTGCAGGGTCTTGGGTTCGAACCCCTGTCTGGCTACTATCTTTCTCCAGCTACATATTTATCGAGCATTGGGAGGATGCTAAAGCAACATGATATCCGAACCTGTTGTCTTTGGGGGGTTGGGGGGGAGGGATTTGATAAAAGGAGGGAGGAATGTTGCGGAACTGAACTGGGTTGATGATCGGCGACCAGGTAGCTCAGTGGTAGAGTGTCCGTCTAGTATTTGGAGGGTCCTGGGTTAGAACCCCGGTCTCGCTACTAAGTTTTCTCTTTCTCCTGTTATATGTCTGTTTACCTATTACTTATAACCTGTGACACACTTGATACATGTACATGTATGTTTGTTTACCCTGTAACTCATATCAAGTAAACCTGTGACAGGTTATGAGTCATAGAGTACAAAGACAGGTTACAATGAATTGTATGAGCTCAAGTCATAGGGTCCCCCCCCCCCCCCCCCCCTTCGAATTCTGACCACTGGGGATGTCATTTTTGCCAAATTTTAATCTAGCCCCCCCCCCCCCCCCCCCCCCCCCCCCCCCCCCCCCCAAAACGTCTCAAAATGTGCTATACACTAGGGGAGGTCCAAATACATGTAGACTGTAACTAATTATCAAGTCCCTGTGGGTAAACAGAAGTATGAAGTCAATACAGGGAGTTGGAGAAACAACGTCCCAGCAGAGACCTGTATATCAGTATATACGTCTCTGGTCCCAGAAGCAGAGACGTATATATACATCTTGTACATCATATACACGTCTCTGCCAGTAGGTAGAAAATTTAGTAATACAGACGAATCTGCCGTGGATACAGACATATATGAAGTGTTTACAAAGGGATACGATAGTAACGTGACCCTGTGGTCAGATCAGACCTGCAAACCAGTCAATTTTAAACAAAGATGCACTGTACATGTGAAGTACAAATATTCTTAATAGAAAAATCCCGCGGATAAGCAATAAGATCGACTATGGTTGATAGCATGTGGGCTTCCGATTACGCCATCAAATTCATTTCCCGCGAATTTATTGGGAAATCTATATTACCCCTTAAAATCAACTGAAGTGAAAGAAATTAAAAATGTCTAAATAGAAATATTGTAATCAGTATTTAGTGCAACATTAAAGTTTCATCGTAAATGATTGCTACGATTCGCTAACCTAAAGCAGAAGTAATTGAAATCAAATTATTTTAAAATTCACATTCCGTTTCTATTATAATCTTAAAATGTTTATTACAAGATCGTTTAGAAGCTTTGCAGTACTGACTCTTTCAAACGCACAGATGCTTTGATTTGAGCCAAGATGGCGACCTGAAGCTGTGAGGCGGTTTGGATTGGAATTAAAATGCGTATATTTCGGCAAGTAAACATCGTACAATGTTCCTGTGTGGTCAGATCATCTAATTTTGTCAATATGTATTCAGAACAGTTGTTGTTTAGTCGCTACGGTCATTAACATAAAAATTCGGATTATTATATAAATACTTATTTAATTAGAAAGAAAAATGGGGGAATTCGATAAATCTAGAGTGTTCAGAGTGCAATTGTATCGAGAATTCCGAACGGAATTTTCTGATTGTAAACGAGGAAAAGGTATTTCTTAAAAAGCAGTTTAGGGCGAAATTAAAACGAGGCGAATATCTTTTGTGTTGCTCAAGGGCGAAAATAACCAGGTATACAGTAGTTACAGTGATTGACCTGCCTATCGATCTTGATATCCATCCTAAATTTGTTGGAGGGTATGACTTGCCTATCAATACTAATAACAACCTGAAATGGCTACAATGAAAAACTTACCTGTGATTCATAATACCAATCCTAAAATTGTTAACTTTCAATCCTAATGCCCATCCTAAAGTGGTAACCTGTCAATCCAAATACCAATCCTAAAATGGTTACCTGTCAATCCTAATACGGTTACTGTGATAGACTTATCTCTCAATCTTAATAACAATGTTAAAATTGTTTCAGTGATAGATTGATCAGTCAATCCTGATATATAGCCTAAGACGGTTACGTGTTGAACTTTTCTGTCAATCCTAATTCCCATCCTAAAACTGTAACAGTGATACTCTTATCTGTCGTAATACCCAATCTAAAATTGTTACGATGACTAACTTACCTGTGAATCATAATGACCATCCTTACATAGTAACAGAGATAGATTTACCTGTCAATTCTAATACCGATTATAAAATGTTTCCATTGATAGACTAACCTTTCAATCATAATACCGAGCCTAAAATGAATACAGTTATAAATTAATCGGTCAATCCTTATACTCATCCGTAAACGCGAACATTAATGAACTTATCTGTCATTCCTTTGGCTAAGGGTACTTAATTTTAAATACTGGTTTATATTATTATCAGTGAATAATAGAAAGTAATAAGATATTAATGTTCATGTAAGTATACTGTTAAGCATAAATATTTGCTGATATTGATTTTATCCTCCCAACAGATACAGGCCACACAGTCCATCTGCATAACACACTGGTCATCCACTAATGAGGCTCAAAAGCCAAAGCAAATAGATATATATATATATTTGAAGTAGGGTTACACCAACTCTTGCAAATAATTTCATAATTTCATAATTTCTTAATCCGATTGAAAGGAGTTACTTCATTTTGATGGTTATATCATAAAAAAAAAGAAAAAAAAGAAAAAGAGAAGAAAAAAGAATAAAAAATAGAGAGAAAAAAAAGGAAGAAAAAGAAAACATATTAATAACAAGTATCAAATCTGCCCAAAACCAAATCCATCAAGTAGATATTCAACAAGTTTTGCAATTTAATTTAATTTAACCACCATTTAACAAATGTGGAATAATGTGATAACCAGGTGGATAATCCAGGTATACTTTGAACTGCTATATCATTAAAGTAAGGTGAACAAGGGGGTTAACTAAGTAGATAGCATAATTTAATCTAGAATTGATGGTTATATATATATATAGCTTTAAAAAAAAGAAAAAAAGGAAGAGAATTATTATCATTATCTAATTAATTGTAATTGTTGATATTAATGAAATCTATTTGATTGCGATATATAGCTTGATATATGTGATAATATATCTTTATTCTGTGTATCATTACAACTGTTACAACCATGAACAAGGACATTTATACATAGATGATTATGAGAATAATGATTTTATTTTTGTTGGAGAATCTGGCGAATATTATTATATTCATAACATTCTGAAAAATAATGTAATGCAGTTATAAAAGATTGGTTGCATTCACACATTGGAATTAAATGATCTTTGTAACGATCATAGTTTAAATTACTAGCATTATTTCTTAACTGGCATAGAATAATAATTATAACTCAATTTCCACAAAATTTCAAAACATCAGTTGATACAGACTTTATAAATATACTTTTATTTCGTAGCCTTTTAAGCTGTGGCGTAGACTGAATGTTACTTAAATCTGGATCAAGACTTAATTTCATTAAACATGGATGGGCAAAAACTTTCAAAATAACTTACAGTACGACATAACGGGGGATCAAATATTCTATTTATTCGGACGGGATATCTGTCTAGATTTTCATTATGAAAATATGGTTGAATGATTTCTCGAAGACAATCTGAAGTTTCATTGTTCATTATTCTATACATTATGATAATTTTATGATTCTTTCTTCTGCAACTTTAAGCTTCCCAACCTAATTCTTTGTATAACTTATCATGCGGTGTTCCTCTGCGTTAACCTGTAATTAATCCCCTAGCCTCTACTTGTATAGATTCTAATAGATTTTTTTTGAGCTAGTGTACAGTTGTCCCACACAACATCTGCATATTCAATAATTGGTCTTATGTAAGATGTATATATAATAGTTAGATATTTTCTATCAACTTTCTTTGTTATTAATCTTAAAATATTTATTCTTTTAAATGCGTTATCATAAATTCTAGATGTGTGTTGGTTCCATTTTAAGACCAAAATGTGTATGTACTTTGCTCTCTGCAATAGGTTCATCATAAAAAGTAATGATAGGATGATTCTTGTTAGTTTTTCTTGAAAAGATAATAGATTCAGTTTTAGAAGGATTAAATTTGATGTCCCATTTAGTGGCCCAATGCTAAATATTTGTCAAGTTATCTGAAAGATTTTGTGCCCATTCAATGGAATTATCATCACATGTACCATAAAGAGAAGTGTCATCTGCAAATAATTTAATTTTACTGGAAACACAGTAAACAATATCATTGATATATATTAAAACCAATAATGAGCCGAGGACAGAGCCTTGTGGATTCCTTCCTTGAACATGGTGAAATGTTGATGCATGACCTTCAGTTAGAACTCTCTGTTTTCTATTTGATAAAAAGTTTTGAAATCATTTTAGTGGATTACCTTTAACACCATATGAGTCTAACTTGTAGAGCAGTCCAGTATGCCAAACTCTATCAAAAGCCTAGCTTATGTCACAGAATATAAATCTGATTTCTTTATTTTGATCTAGGCAGCTAACAATGATATGGTAAATAGATAATAATTGTTTTACAGTAGAATCTTTAGGTGTAAAGTCAGACTGATGTTTTGGTTTAATCTTATATGTAATCATGTAATTATAAAGATGTTTAAAAATGATTTTTTTCTAACATTTTGACTAAAACATAAAGTGACAGAGATAGGTCTGTAATTTGACACCTCATTAACTAATCCTTTACCCTTATAAATAGCATTAATATTAGCCATCTTCCAGCTGAGGGGAATTGTACCAGTTTCAAGTGTTTTATTAAATAGAAGAGTTAGAGGAGCTATGATAGATGGGTAAAGTTGTTTGAATATTCTGGGTATCATATCATCAGGTCCAGCAGATTTATTAGCATTCAGAAGATATAAGTGATATTTTACATCCTGTTGGGTTATAACAATATCATTAATAGATTGAGGGTACTCATTATTAGTTTCAGGTATATGCTCATTATTTGCAGAAGTAGCAGATATTGAAATAAAGCATTTATTTAGAAATTCGGCTGTGTCAAATGGATGTTGGATAAAAAGTTATTATGTTTCAGTGGGGAAATAGATGTAGATTTATTATTTATATTAAGGACATTTCTTACAATTTTCAACCATTCATTAGGGGGAATAGATTTGTTAGTTAGTGATTTTAGTTTTCAACATATGTTCAACAAATTAGCCTGTCAATCCGAATACTTGATAATCTTTCATGTCAATCCTAATTCACATCGTAAAATTGTTACCTTGCTAGACCTGCCTGTCTATCCTAATACCCATCCTAGAATGGTTACAATGCTAGACTTACCTGGCAATCCTTATAACCATCCTAGACCTTTTACAGCGATAAACTTTTTGACAATCCCTATCCTTAAACGGTTACAGTGATATATTAACCTATCAATCCTACTACCGATCCTTAAACGGTAACAGTGATAGATTAACCTATCAATCCTACTACCGATCCTAAAACGGTTACAGTGATAGATTAACCTATCAATCCTACTACCGATCCTAAAACGGTTACAGTGATAGATTAACCTATCAATCCTACTACCGATCCTAAAACGGTTACAGTGATAGATTAACCTATCAATCCTACTACCGATCCTAAAACGGTTACAGTGATAGATTAACCTATCAATCCTACTACCGATCCTAAAACGGTTACAGTGATAGATTAACCTATCAATACTACTACCGATCCTAAAACGGTTACAGTGATAGATTAACCTATCAATCCTACTACCGATCCTAAAACGGTTACAGTGGTATATTAACCTATCAATCCTACTACCGATCCTAAAACGGTTACAGTGATATCTTAATCTATCAATCCTACTACCGATCCTAAAACGGTTACAGTGATAGATTAACCTATCAATCCTACTACCGATCCTAAAACGGTCACAGTGATAGATTAACCTATCAATCCTACAAACCGATCCTAAAACGGTTACAGTGATAGATTAACCTATCAATCCTACTACAGATCCTTAAACGGTTATGATGATATATTAACCTAACAATCCTACTACCGATCCTAAAACGGTTACAGTGATAGATTAACCTATCAATCCTACTACCGATCCTTACGGTTACAGTGATAGATTAACCTATCAATCCTACTACCGATCCTTAAACGGTCACAGTGATAGATTAACCTATCAATCCTACTACCGATCCTAAAACGGTTACAGTGATAGATTAACCTATCAATCCTACTACCGATTCTAAAACGGTTACAGTGATAGATTAACCTATCAATCCTACTACCGATCCTTAAACAGTTACAGTGATAGATTAACCGTAAAATGAGTTCAATGATAGACTTACCTGTCAATCCTAATACCCATCGAAAAATATTTACATTGATAGACTTATCTCTTAATTCGTATTACTATCCTTAAAGCGTAACAGAGATAAATTTACCTTTCATTTTAATTTTCCATCCTAAGATATATTCCTGTGAATCCTAATACCCATACTAAAATGGTTACAGTAATAGATTTGCCTGTGAATCCTTATACTCAACCTCAAATTGTTTCTAATACTGTAATGAACGTATCTGTCAATCCTAATACATTGTACCTATCCTGGAATGGTTACAGTGATACACTTATTTGTCAATCCTAATACCTATCTTAAAATGGACATAGTTACACAATACCTGTCAATCCTAATACCTATCCTAAAATGGACAGTTGTACACATACCTCTCCATCCCAATACCTATCCTACAATGGTTATCTAGCTGTCGATCCCAATACGTATCCTTAAATGGTTACTGTGATAAACTTATCTGTCAAACCTTAAACATTATACTTATCCTGGAATGGTTACTGTGATACACTTATTTGCCAATCATAAAACCTATCCTAAAATGGAAATAGCTATACACATACCTTTCCATCCTAATACCCATCCAAAAATGGTTACTGTGATAAACTTACCTGCCAATCCTAATACCCATCCTAAAATGGTAACAGTGATAGACTTACCTGTCAATCCTAATACCCATCCTAAAAGGGCTACAGTGATAGACTTACCTGTCAATCCTTATACCCATCCTAAAATGGTAACAGTGATAGACTTACCTGTCAATCCTAATACCCATCCTAAAAGGGCTACAGTGATAGACTTACCTGTCAATCCTAATACCCATCCTAAAATGGTTACCTGTCGATCCTAATACCCATCCTAAAAGGGCTACAGGGATAGACTTACCTGTCAATCCTAATACCCATCCTAAAAGGGCTACAGAAAACATAACCTCCATGTCGGTAAGTGAACATAAACCTGTTTATCGTGTCTCAAACTTCCGGGTTGAAATATCCTACACTATAAACCGTTTGCATTCCATTCATATTCATATTCGTTTCTGAATATCGTACAATACAAAAACAAGAGGTCAAAGGCCACAGGGCTGTCGAGGTAACAAAATGTCTATTTGTTAGCATTCCTAGCTCGTTTATACTTTGTTTATATTTCCCGGGCGTAGACCAGCCATTACGGCCAGGCAGTAGATTTAACATTAGCTATATAGCAATGTGCAGTTCATTTTTGTTCCAGAGTGGCGTTAATTCTTGAGCTTCGATGTACTATTCAATAGATAGCTAAGTGTATAATCTGTTTATCGCTGTGGAATTGCTCTACATGATAGGCTCAGTGACCCTAACCCTAACCCTAACCCTTACCTACATTGTACAGCAATAAACCTTGTTCTCATTCCTTTTACCTAGCTAAAAACGGTTACAGTGATTGATTTACCTGTCAATTTTAATACCTATCCTAAAATGATTACCTGTCACTGCCCTGCAGGTAGGGCGTAAGAATTGTACCTGCTGCCCCCCTTGCATGATCGTAAGAGGCGACTAAATTTGGGATCTTATATTTTCTCTTCTTTCTTCTCGTGCGTGCGACATGCATGCGTGTGGTGAGTGCGAATGTGTGTTTTGGAAGGCTGCGGTATGTTCTTGTTAAGTCTCCTTGTGATAGGCCGGAACTTTTGTCGATTTAAAGTGCTATCTCACTGAAGCATACTGCCGAAGACACCCAGCAGGACACCCCACCTGGTCACATTATACTGAAAACTCGGCTAGGGGACAGAACCCAAAGCCTTCCTCACAGGGGCGAACGCTCAACTAAAGGCCAAAAGTGAGGCATTGTTAAGGGAGACATTAGGAAGAAGAAAGTTGTTCAGAAAGAAGAGAAAAGATAAGATTCCAAGTTTAGTCGCCTCCTACGATCATGCAATGGGGGCAGCAGGTACAATTTTGTTAAACAACTAGTTTCTAGTAATCATATACTTAGACATTAGACGTTTTGCACATATTGTGCTTACTATGAAAGAATATTTTTTTCTATCTTTATTTTTATAATGTTTAATGTTTATAGCTAACACGAAACTTAATATGATATAAATCCTCATGTCATTGTACTAATGTGCTTTTCTGTATATATGTTTATGATAGTCAGATGTATTTCAATAACTTAACAGTCATTACAATTCTTAGTTTTTTTTTGTTCAACTAGGAATACTAGTTTTATTTGAAAGTCGCAAACAGCTACATTAACATATTCTGTGAAAACTGTCTCATCTTACATTAAATATTCTGTGAAAACTTTCTCATCTTACATTAAATATTCTATGAAAACTTTCTCATCTTACATTAAATATTCTATGAAAGCTTTCTCATCTTACAGTAAAATGTTCTGTGAGAACTGTCTTATTCTATATTTGAAGAACACTATCTGTCACAAATCTGTTAATTTCAATGAACAAGATTACAAAAGATTATATATCTTCTATTAGATAGAAACAGTGCCCTTTCGAGAAAGTTTCTTTTTTTTAAAAAACCACAATCAAGGCCACAAATGTATAATGGGAATAGTATTATGGAATACCCTACATAAAAATCCCAAACGAACGAATGTCAACGATACCATTGTAATGATATCGATGTGTCAAGATATCGTCTCATTGTAAATATTGTTAACAGGTTCTGTGTCCTCCTGAATCAGTGTTTATTCCATTCAGCCATTCGGCAGACGTACATGATCCCAATAGCTCGGATCTGGATTGAAGGGTACAAAGATAATCAAGTATTAGTGTTGTCTTCTAATATAGCAGATGAAGAGAACTTCAAGATTTATATTCAATATCGCCTGCTCTATCAAATTTTGTCTTCTCGTTATCCAACAAGTCGTTAATTGTCAAGGAAATACATTTTGGGGTTGACTTTAAATTCAGGATGTTGGTGAAGTGCAAAACAAGTGGAGAACATTAACAGAAACTGTTTATTTGACTATCTGGATGATCACGTCGTGACCTGACATAGTTCAAACTTGTCAAGTCATCAGTCTTGTTGACAGATGCAAACCTGGATTAGGCTTTTGTTGAGACTATGGATTAAGGAAAACCGTCCATCTTTCCTGATGACTTCCAACACGGACATCAAGAACAGAGCGTTATCTCTCTCTTTTTTTTCTAGATACACATTATAATGTTGTAACCATGATTAGTATTGCCGCATTTAAACCGCTCATTCAATAATCGTTTTTTGTTGGGTGAAACTGCTAAATCTGCTATATACCACATGTTTTCATAAATAAATGAGTACAAAATAGTTACGTTCCATATATGCACATATTTCTGGAATGACTGCACGATGTTTCTATGCGTGGTTGGTGCCGACTAGTGCCGTAAAGGTATATCCCGTCCCCTCTTGCATATATATGCATGCCAGCTACAGGACTGATTTCTTGTTTCATTTACCTCCATCCAAATGATATGATGAGAAAATTTGACGGTGCATCCATTTAGGCATATTCACTATGGCCTTAGTCTATCATACGTCCTCCGTATGTGTCCTAACGATTTCCTTGTGAATGTCAAACCAAGAGGGATGTAGCCATACAATTTGGATGACAGATAAATAGTTGGGCGACATGAGCTATTTATCTGTCATTTCAATTGTATTCTTATTGGCTGTATACTACTTTTGGCAACAGTTCAATGCTTATATTTACATTCATAAAGATTTTTTATTTACTGTAGGTTATGACGCGTTTAAAATTGCCGCTTACTCTATCACTGACGTCATCAAGTTCAAATACCGGAACAGCCCCAATTTCCGGAAGGAATAATATAGTCTCTCTTGACGTCATTAATAGCAAACATATACAATGGTTATTGCACAAATTTGGCTTTATTTTGTATTCCATATACGTTTGTAAGTATCGTCAAATTGTTCACAATTGCATAATTTCTGATTGTTTAAAATCGAAACCGTTTGTCTGCGCAATGGTCTCCGGTTAACATTTAGAAGTGATGCGGCGTTGAACGGGCATTGCACAGGACAGACTCGATTCCCCGGAATCACGTATGTTTCTATCGACTGAATTTACGATATTTCCAGAAGAATATCAACTCCTAAATTCCAAATGAATACTTTACTTTGAATGTTGTCGTGTCTTGCATTGCTGAAATTTGGGAACGAGCCCCTGTAAGGGTGACGACATTGACGCTTTGATAATATTTCGTATAGATCTAGCGGTTATTACATTAACAACTTGCTCTAAGAAAGCATCGCGTGTCATATAGAGTACTGGGCATTCAGTAAGTAAATGCGCAACGATATCGATGCTATTTTTTGCACACAATCTACATATCACTTCTTCGGTTACATTGAAACTTTGTCACTGATAAGAGCATAATGTCTACTTATTTCCAGCAATGTTTCGGAAACTTTGAACATGAAACTCATGTACGTGTATTCCACTTTACCGTTTTACATGTATAGTTCCACTTTTGATGAAAGATCATGTCTCCATTTATCATAATACCAATATGCTATCACATTTTTGATAAACTTTTCCATGTAGTCTTCGGATATAAAATAAAGTCAGTAACCTGTTCTTTGAAAAACATAGTCTCTTGAATACAATTTGGTTTAAAGACAAATGCAACACAGAATGTAAATATAACGATATGTGTGTTTGGATGTTGATACCGAGGTTTATATGATGTATACAGATATACATGTATGGATGTTGATAACAGGGTTTATATCGAACATATTGACATATGATGTTAAATAGAAATAGAAATACAGATATTTTGAGCCGATATTGACGCCTATCTGAAAGGTATTGTATCTGGAGTCCTAAAGGTAATTAATCAATTTCAGATCAATGTTTCTATTTTTATACAACATGAAGCACTTTGATGTTGATCTTTTGTTTGATACAATACACCAGGTGTTGTAACTTGTGTTTGAAGTGATCAAATTATAACATTTAAAATTTTACATGTGAATTAGAGTTTATTATCATACCTCTACTTTATTTACTCTATATAAAGGTTAACTGATTAAATAGACTACGTACCTCCTTTTTGTTTAACCTCGCTTTGTTGTGCGCTAGTCCTGTGCATTAGTCTTGAGAACTAACGCACCCCTGAGCTAACACACACCTGCATCTTCGGGTATTTCGGCCGAGCCAATCAGACGCAGGGTTGGTGGAGCTTGTTTCCGAAGATGACGTTAGTTACTAGCGTAGTCAAGTGGGAGGCGCTTGCTACTGAACGCACCGCCTACATGCGGACGACCGGTCAACTGAAATGACGCAGTCAAGATTTTCGGAGCTAGATGGAAGTGATTTGAAGTCCCTACTTGAAGATAAGGATTTCAAAAGCACAAGGAAAACAATGAAGGCCTCTGTGGCAGTGTTGATGCAGTATTTGGAGGCAAGGGACAAAACAATTGAGGAGATTGACAGGTGTCAGTCTGCCGAATGCGATCATCTGTAAAGAAAGTTTTACGCTGAAGTGGTATATCTATGTAGCAGCTGATGGCTACCTCAAAGAAAATTTAATTTTGTTATGGGAAATATTTTAAATCATGTTCCCTGCTTTGAATAAAAAAAAAGGCATATTCTCACTTGGCCCCTTTGCTACAGTGTATCAAAATGGTGGCTGGGAAAATCACACGGAAGCTTGTTTCACAGCTTATGGTTTAAAAACAAATCTGCTAAAATATTTCCCCCAGTTTGTATCGCCTTGGGAAATAGACATGGTCTCGGGACACAAGAAACTTGCTATGTTCCTCAACCACATACTTTAACTATATAATAAATATCATACGACCAGACAAAAGGTAATAAATTAACACCAAAATATAAAAGGGCCTCGTACCTGTCATTGGGAGGTAGCGGGGTAGTCGGACATTAAAACGGTTTTATTAGTTATCATTTAAGATGGAGAAATTGGTCGCTAAAGATATTTCATCCATCACATTATCATTATTATTTTGTATATGGTTGTGGTAGGAGGGTAGTAGGATGGGGGAGAGGGTGTTATATTTCATCTGTGCCTCTGGGATCGGCACAAGAAACAGGTGAAAATCACCTCAATAATTCAATATATCACGTATTAACGATTATCAATAATAAAGGTAACAAGGTGACGTCAAATGTATCAGTTCCCTTATGACACCTTATACGCGCGGATTCTTCACCGTTTCTCTATGAAAGCATGAGCTACATTGCGTCACGATGTGGTGATAAAAACACAAACGAATTAACGAAGATTTCCATAGTCGAGCTAGTGACTACCGTGGGTATAATTTTCATTTGATCATTATAAGCATTCAGGTACTTCTATTTGCTGTTTCGGTGCCTTTAATGATGTTATGCATTTGTGAGATACATAAGGATATTATAACTGATAACTTACAGACGGAGTCTGAATCGTGCAAGAATTATTAGTCAGCAAACAGAAGCTTAACGATATACTCGATGTCTCGCTGGCTGATTTATTTAATTTATTGTATTTGGTAATGATTTCGCTGAAAGAACTAAGGTTATCACATTGAGATGTAACAAAAAAACAATCAAACAAATATTACGCTGATGACATCATGTCTGTTCAGATCCTTGTTGACTTTCTAGAACTACGGCCCCTAGCATTATTAACAACTCCTAAGAAGCCTAGTTGTGTATGAGTTTGGGAATTATCTATAGGAATGTTTGAGAAATATAACGAAGGGATAATGGTTTGTTTCCATATTGTTTTACTTGGGTTAGATTTAATATCCCACTTATCAGTCGAATTTTAATGTTTTTCCAAATCAGTGTTTGATGTATTTGACTTAATTGCTTAGAGTTTTAGATAAATAATTGATAAATAAGATAAATAGAAAAATGACCAAGTACCGACACCAGAAGTACCCAAGAATATACATTTTTGAATGAGGAAAAGTATCCTGCAGCGACACATCTTTGCTTCCCATTAGGTATATAACTGAATAACCAGTCAGACAGATGTCCAGTAATACCTATCCATTTTAACTTGTGCAATAGTCCAATGTGCCTAGTATCTATACACTTTTGCCAGCGGTGGTTAAAGGCCTCGATTCCATTTTTATAGAAATCCTTTTCTTGACTGTTCCGAAAGTCATCCACTGCATGTATGACGTCATTATGGAACTGAAAGTGGGTGCCTCAAATAGCTGTTTTCAGTTTTGGAAATAGATGAGAGTCTGATGGAGCGAGATCAGCTGAATAAGGCGGATGATCAATCAATTTAAGGCCACAATCGTGAATAGCAGTCATTGCAATGACAGACTGTGAACAGGAGCATTGTCCTGATGGAATAACACACCTTTAGCGCGTTTCTGTGGCGCCTAAATTTAATATTTTCCCATAACTGCCTCAGAAGTGAAGCATTATATGTACTATTGATTATTTGTCACTTTTGGAGAAAATATATCAGCAGAATGCCATCTGCACCCCAGAAAACCGAGGCCATAACCTTCCAAGCTGATGGAACAGTCTTTGCCTTCTTTGGCGGTAGATAGACAGGGTGCTTCCATTGTTTTGGTTGTTGTTTTTGGGTAAAATAATGGTCACATGGTTCATCCATAGTGACAAATATCTGAAGAAAGTTGGAAAGATCTTCCTCAAAAGGTTCAGATTAGTACGCGATAATGTGCACCTGGGGTGCTTCTGATCAACTGTCAGATATTTTGGTACGCATCGGGCTGAAAACTTTCTCATTGCAAAACCCTCTGTTAGAATGGAATGTACTCTTTCCTGTGAAATGCCAACTCTAATGGATTTATATCTTTCTGTGACTCGTCTGTCAGTCATAACATTATCATGAATTTTATTGACCATTTCATGGACAGGGAGCATATCCTTAAGGCTCTATCGATCACGCTTAAATACCGCCACCACCTTTTCGCTGTAGCATATGAAGGGGCATCGTTCCCTAGTGTTGTTACCATATCTTTATGGATATCCTTAGGTGTTAAACCTAGGCCAATATTGGATCACTGCTTTTTCACCGATTTTGTCCATTTTCCAAAAGCCGCTTATCTTGTTTACTTAGAGTGCCACCCTCCTCGATTTAAACTAACCAAATGAGACCAGTCCTTGAGTACACGACCCTATATAGTCAGGTAATAGTAGGACTTAAAAAGAACATATTTGAGTACCTCCTTCGATACGAAGCTCACAACATAGCAATCATTTAATGTATTTGATGTATTTTTGATAAAAGGATGTGGAATGATGACGCGGTAATCTTCTTTGTTCTTCATATTTTTTTATATACATATATATATATACAAAGTATGTACATGTGTTTGCATGTTAAAGTAGTAAATGTTAGGGTATGATGTGTATCCCAGCTTACTGGCCAAAATGAACCCTTGAATCAGTGGCATATGTTCCTTAGTCACTACAGATAATGTGAATTATATAATCTAAGTCACTACTACCGTGTACACTAAGGAAATTACAATGTATATAACTCGTACAAGTTTAGAGTTATGATGTAAATGACATTGTATACCCTGGGATAGTGTGTCCATGTCAACGATCAGTGACCACGTATATACTTCTCTATGGATACAAACATGTAAAGGTTAGTGACCACGTATATACTTCTCTATGGTC